>NC_141136.1:56169135-56469135 GCF_053477565.2 Lygodium microphyllum | reverse complement strand
CTTTGATTCTCGCATGAGATACATTAGGTTCCACACTATGATGTATGAGAACAGGTCATGGGAAGGGATAGGCCTCTTCTCAGATATTTGAAAGATGGAGTTTGCAAAATGCATGTATCAAGGGAAGCTAATTGCACTTAGTTGCATATGGAGTTTGCAAAATGCATGTATCAAGGGAAGCTAATTGCACTTAGTTACGTATGGCTTATTCATTGATAGAGCAATTAGTTAGGGGTTATGAATAGCATAATCGAAAAAAGAATAACATTAGGAATTATGCATACAAGTATTAAGTAAATTTTGCATAGAATCACTCATTGATCCCAAGGGGAAGAGTGAATATGCGATGGAATTATTATCGCTTTTATTCTTGTATTGTTTGGGAAAAATACAATTAGTTTTGTTGGATTAATTGAACAAGATTCTAAATTATTTTTACAATGAACTGATTGTTGCATTGTGATTTGGATAAATATTCCAAGTGCTTGTGTTTGATGGTAAAAGCATGGAAAAGTTCAGTAATGACAAGTAGCCATGGGAAATAAAGGAATGTTTCACTGGAAGATGATACTAGGTTGATTGCCTTGATTGTGCTTGATTCTTAATTGGATTAATTAAGGAAGGATATTTTTCACGGGTGGATTATCTCCAAGATTGCACCACAGATTACCCTAAGAGGGCACTGCTCTATTCATGGGCCAAAGGTCGAGTGGTGAAAAGGTCAACCACGGAAGTTGTGTCTCACTCCTAGGTCGCTTGGGGTCAGTGGAGCTCTAGACACCCCTTGCCTAGACCGGAACAGAATTGAAGACTGCCGTGAGCCCAACGTTTGGAGGCATTGGAAGATCCTATTCTAGATAAAGGATGGAAATTATGGTGCCATGTGATTTGGACTGGGTACTTTTATTGGACAGACTGGATATATAATTCTCTTGTATGGTCAAGAGACAAAGATTAACTTGAACATAAGTTAAGAACCTTGTTTGTCAAAAGGATTGTTTGTTTTGTTTTCGTGTCTGTGTTGTAAATTACACGAACGAAACATGTGCCCTAAAAGGCTTAATTAATGAAGCTAATTTTAAATGTCGCACATAAATGTGATAGGACCTAATTAGAAAACTAAAGCTATCGAGGGAAGCAAGTGGATAGTATCCCCAACGGGTCCGTCCTATGGCAGGGTGGTCCTAGAGAATTGGGAGGCTTCTCACAAGGATTTATCGCTATTCAACTTTAGGTATTGTTAAGTTAGAATCTGACTCATGTTGTTTTAGAGGACCAGAATGGGACTATGCCCTACGGGTAGAGAGATTGAGTGCACATCCCTCTCGTTTTCCATTCTCTTTGAACCAAGTGCGGTATGGATCTGCTTCGGATTGGATATCTCTATGTAAAGTAGGATGTCAAAAACCCAACACTAGAATGATGTTAGGAGACCTTGGCCCCAGGAACCTAGATTTCAGTTGCGGACTCGGGAAACCCTAGGTGACAAACCTCTGAACATTCCTTGGGAGTGTTGGGCAACGACGCTTTGATTTGTTTCTTGATAGACTGCTAAAATGTGCTTAGATGCGATTACGTTACAAACAAAGCGTATCAGCCAACCTTGTTAGGATCAACCTGAATCTTTCTGAGTTTCTAATGGTCAAATCATACTACAGCCTTCTAGCGTCGTGGGTCTTTAGTTGATTTACTTTGCATAGAGCATCTAAACCGAGGCGGACTCATGTCACACTTGGTTCAAAGAGAATAGGAAACAAGAGGGATGCATCACTCGACCTCTCTACCCATAGGGTAAAGCCCCCTAAAACGATATGAGCCAGGGTTCTACCCTACATTATCCAAGGTCAATATGTCATCGCAATTTGAATGTTGAGAAGCCTCCTAGTTCTCTAGGACCACCTTATCGTAGGACATTAGTGGTAACATACAAGCAACTTCCCGCTTTCCTTGATAGCTTTAGTTTTCTATTTACCTAAGGGCACATTAGTGGTAACACATACAAGAAACTTCCCGCTTCCCTTGATAGCTTTATTTTTCTATTTACCTAAGGGCACATTAGTGGTAACACATACAAGCAACTTCCTTAATTTGCTCATTAGCCAGATGTTCCTTTACGTAATTTTATACATCGACATGAAAACAATTCAGATAGTTTCCTTGAATGTAACCTTTATATTAAAATTTCAACTGAGATACAAATTTATTCCATAAGATGATTCCCTTAATCCGTAAGGATGCGTCATATTATCCTCCAAGTTTCCACCCTTTCACTAGTAACAGGGCCTTGAGGATCCATCTCGAGTCATGCAAACCATTTGAGTAGGACCCGGAGGTAAGGAGTTTATAGCCATATCCCCCCTGGCATCCAAGCATCCTACGATCAAACTAATCCACGGAGAGACCTCTTGTGGTGGGTTTGGTCCACATTCCCATCCCAATTATTTAGGACCCTCTTGGATAGGGTTAGCGGCTAGCTGGGGGTGGCTTGATGTGCCCTCCAGGAATTTAACATGATTCATTATTATACAAGATTCTTATGAGAACTTTGGTCTAACAATCCTTTCACAAACAGTGCTCTGGAATTTACAAGCACAAACAATAATGTGGGTTAGTGCTCAAAACACCTGCTAAGATGGAGTTTCTTTTTGAATGCTTAACATTCAATCATTAGATTTTTTTCTTGCCTTGGTTAGATTGGCCATGATGTGTTTGCATCAAATCCTTGATGTTATCATTCATATCTCTCGCGTGATAGAGGTATTCTAGGTACAAGTCCTCTTATTCCTGGATGAGTAATCTACGCTTCATCCCTTGATTATCCTTGCAATAGAAATTGCAATTTGCCTTTAATCAGATTTACTATCCCCATTCTAGGATTAGAGTTTTCGCGTAAGTTGAATTAAGTCATCCTACGTCACTCTAGGCTCTATTTAGGGTCCCTCCTATTCTCCTTATCCCACTCCTTTGATTTCTTTGCAGAAATCGCTATCAACTACCTCGTGTGTGATAAGAATAACTCTACCGCAATTTGGATGGCCACCATTATCATGGGTTTTTATTTTTCCATGATAGCAAAACCTAGTTTTGCTATGAATAGTCTCATGTTGTGGGCAACTATGCTCTCACCAACGAGTGTGAAAAGAGAAATCAGTGGTCTTATGGGTCGGGGTTCTTAGACAATGTTTCCATCATCTTGATAGTTGTGTCACAACTATTGCTCTATGGTTTACCTATTGATCGAGAATCCTTGGGATAACCTAAGTGAGTTGACCTTCTTACTTGGCAGTTTTTAAGTAGTCTAATTATCCATGTCATTATCTCAAGTAGTTTGGAGCTTGTATGTCTTTTGAGGATTCATTATTATAGATACATATTTTTCTTTACTTTAGTGAACACAAGTAACCTAATTCATGCACATTGCAATCATAGGGTATAAATGTAATTTTGTGAAGAAAAAGAATAACACTTTTATCTTCTTCAATTCCTTCCTCTCTGCAAGTGAAGTGGAAATTGAATACACTACTTATGCACACGAAGAAGAACTTAATTCTTTGCACATGTAGTGAAGCAAGAATTTACTGCTTTTCATGGACGCATTTATTTCTTGCAAAAATGGATGCAAATATTTATTTATTAACTAATGTACTTAGGATCTTGCCTTGCAATCATAAGATGCAATTTCCTAGATGCAAGCCTTCTTCATGATATTTTTTATGTAAAATGTCAATCCTTGACAAACTATATCATTTTTCTACACACTCAAATGCAAACATCTATCAATTCCTTTTATCTCTCATGCATGCCAATGCTAGCGCATAAATTTTAATGCTTCATGAATAGAAACCAATACAAAATCCCCTAACTTTCTGTGTGCACCAATGTGAAGTCTATTATGCAAATTGTTGCATTCTATAACATGCTTTTAGTGCAATAAAATCCATAATTTTTGCTAAGGTGAATATAAGTACAATCTCCAACATGATTTTTAATACAACATAATTGGTGGCTTATTATCATGAATCTTAGCATGAATACATTTTTTTCCCACTTAACATAATCAATTTGCATTTATTGTTCCTTTAAGATGATTTCTATTAGAGTAAAATTAATTGAATGCACATGGTTAATAAGTATTGTGGTTCCTTGACCTATAGCTCCATCATTTGATGGGGGATTAGCATTTGCTTGAACCATCTTTCGCTTTGGACCCATTGTTTAGCTCGGGCCTTCTTCAACAGATGTGCACACAGACTATTATGGAAGCTTGCTCACAGACCTAAGGTGGTCTTTGCCCCATCACGCACATCTCTTGCAGGGTAGCTGTTGTCCTAGATTGTAGAAAATTTCTGCAAAGTAGTGCGAAATCTCTAGCACTATGATGGTTCTTACACACTTTTGGGTGAGTAGTACCTGCTATCTATAGGCAAAATAGACTTGGAGGATAGGCGTGTGAAGGCTTGCTATGATAGAGATTCTTGGAAACTTCTAGAAGATTCTTTTCTCTCTCTCTCTTTCTCTCTTTCTGCCCAGTTTGATAGAGGGGGGGATAATGTATTCATTCATTTGGGGGGCCTTTATAGGGAGAGGAGGAGTGGCATGGGGGTGGCAGTGGCCTTCTCTCCCTACCTGCCACTTGGACGGATCAAAACGGCCTGCCGCCATGCAAGCTACCGTTACGAATTGGAGGGAAGAGATAGTGGGGGGAGGGAGGTGGCACACATACGCCCCTCTTTCTCATCGTCTTCATCATCATTATCGACTTCTTCTTCCACTTCTACTTTCCCTCCCTTTTGCTAGTTTTGGCGGCGTCGACAAGGGGAGAGTAAAATTTTTTGAAATAGTTTTAATTATTTTAGGCGGGGTCCTATGGGACACGTGGAAAGGGGGGTTATTACATCCTTCCCCCCTTAAGAGATCGAGATGTCCTCATCTTGAAAGGAATTGGGAGTATTGTTGGTTGAGAGTCTTCTCATCAATCCATGTGGCATCTTTTTCTGGATAGTCCTTCCACTGGATGAGGTACTCTCTGAGAGTTCTACTCCTCAATTGCTTCTCCCGAATGTCCAAGATTCGATCTGGCCAAAGCTTAAGGACTCCTTGACTGGGCATTACAACTTGTTGATCATTGAGTACATGGCTAGGATTGGATACATATTTCTTTAGTAGACTAACATGAAATACATTGTGAGCCTTTACATTCTCGTGGAGTTGGCGTTTGTAGGCATTGGGTCCTAAGCACTTGAGGATCCTGTAGGGCCCGCAATACCTTAGACTTAGGTTTTTAGACTCTCCCAAGGATAAGGAGCTCTTCTTGGGTCATACGCGAATAAAAACCATGTCTCCTTCTTTGAAGAGTCACTTTTGTCTATTTAGATGTGCATAGGCTTTCTGCCTATCCTTGGTGGCTCTAATGTCTTGTCTGATGGCCTTGACCTGCTTGTCCATTTCCTCTAGCATTTTCTTGGAAGCCTCTACCCTTAAGATAGGATTTGAAAATTCAATGGAGTATGGCAGTAATGTCCGTATAATGCTTGAAAAAGTGTCATTTGAATGCTTTGCTGGTAAGAAACATTATATGCAAACTCTACAAATGGTAGATATTGGATCCATTTCTGGTTCACCACAACAATATGCTCTAAGAATATCTTCAATGACTTGGCTGAGTCTCTTTGTTTGGCCATCAATTTATGTTGGGAGTAAAGGTGCCTCCGCCTAGCCGCCCATGTATTATTACACTTTACTACACTGATAATACCCGCCACCCCCACTGCACACTGGAGGTGGTGGCCGCCCGTCACAGTCACTTATTATTTATTCCTTTAGTGATAGTTTGAATAAAGGAAGGCCCAGCCACACATTGTGGTTGTTGGAGTTCCCACTTTGAGTTTTACTCTCTCTCTCTCTTGCTCTTGCTCTCCATCCGCCATAGCTCTCACCGCCAAGCTTCTTCCTCGTGGGTTCCACCTCCCTTTCAACTGGTATTAAAGCAAAGGCATTGGAGCTTTCCTGGCATCTCTTCAGCCTAGATTTGAAGAGCTTCAATGGTAGCCATGGCACTTTCATTTGCAGGTATGTTTTGATCTCTCACTTCCTCCTCGAGCTTCCGCACTTCCATTGACACCTTCCAGGGCTGCATCGGAGCCCCCTTAACATTGCCAAGTGCTCCAAAGCACTATTGAAGACCCCCCAACCCCCAAGAATAGCCAGCGCAAAATGCGGTGCATTTTTAGGGGCTGGGCTGATGTGTTCTTGACATTTCCAGCTTCTTTCCCGGCTTCCCAGCACTGTTCGCAATCTTTTCGATCGTTGTTGAACTCCCCGGCATTAGTTCTTCACTCTCGGTTATCGATTCGAGTACTTCCACCTTTAGCCCTTTCTATATACACAGTCCTAGGACTGTCAAAACAAGGCAGCACTTGACATTTACTGTTTGATGCTTCTTGGCATTGCCCGTTTGATGGCTATTGATGCAAGTGATGCCTGGATGTTATGGGATGCTATGTCTATGCTTTGGGACTGATTTGGAGCAGATTTGGGCACCCATTGAGCTTCATTTGATAGTAAATATGCTGTTGTAATAGAGTGGGCTGAATGTCATTTACTTTGTGTATGCATTGGTTCTTGGATATGGGGTGCTTACTGGAGGTTTGAATGATCATATCGATGTATTTGGAGATTGTCAAATGCTTCTTTTTGGTTCTGGATTACTTTTGAGCTTGGATTAGGCTCTGCCTTGGTCGTCATTCACTGGCATTTGGCTTCAGTTGGCATGCTTTGGACCAGTTTATGCCTATTGTCACTACTTGACATTTAGGCTTCATGCATTTATGCTTTGGTCAGATATGGATGCCACTTGGTTTGCCCATGCTTGACAATCACTTGGAGCTTCGTCTTCAGAAGTATTTGAGCATTTTGGACCTACTAGGCATTACATTTGGTTGTTAGTCACATGCTCTTTGCATGTTTTCAAGCTTATGCTTTACGGGTCTGAGATAGCTTGCAATTTATGCTTCGGATGTACCCTACTGGGATTTGGCATGTTTGATGCTATGTACTCGATGTATTTGAGCGTTGCTTGCTCTATTTGCATCTGAATTTACTTCCAGTGGGAGCCTCTTGGTATATTTGGATGTACACATAGTCTTACTTACACTTGAGCTTGAGCTTGTGGGATAGTTACATGCATTTGCTCTCTTGAGAGTTTTATGTCTGCAGTTAGTTTGTAGTGGGCTGATTTGGTACACCTATTGGGGTAGGCACCTATATTTGTCACACGTTTGTCAGTTTTGTATGCATCTTGGATGGTTATGCATTGAGCTTCTTGCTCTATCAGTTATGCTTGTGCTTGGTCTCTTCTCTTACCCCGAGACACATTACATGCTTGACTTCTAGACCTATGAGATGTCTCTTGCTTGACAGGTTATTGGTTTGACAATTCTTGGTACCTTCTTGCCTCTTGACACTCATTGTTGGATATATCTTGCTACCTGGCAGTTGTAGTGACATATGTATCAGTGATTGCTTCACTTTGGAACAATTTTACATACTGCTATCATTTATTCTAGCAAGCTGAAATCTGCAGATTTTGAGCACTTCTATGAGGATAATGCTTACTATTTGATGTTATCTTGGTCATATTTGGTGGATAGGTGGTTCTCTTGGTGATATCCACTCTTTCAGCTAGTTTTAGCAATGGTTTTAGTGCATATTTTGCTAATTACAACAACCTACAATTTTGTTTTTTTGCTTTGATTTGGGACAATATGGCTGGTCATCTGAAAGACACAGCTCTCTTTAACATTGCCAAGTTGGATGGTACCAACTATGGGTATTGGAAGTCCCAGATATGGTAGATTTTGGTGCAGAAATTGTAGATTAAACCCTTGCATTTCAAGGGTGTTAAACCCGAGGATATGGATGATGATGTTTGGATGGAATTTGATGAGCTATGCAAATCTATCATTATCTTGTCACTCTCATAAGTAGTCCATCATAATGTTGTTGAAGATGAGAATCAGAGTGCATGGGATTTATGGGAGAAGATTCAGGAGCTTTATGCGCAGCAGAGTCCTATGTCATAGATGTATTGACTGAAGCAATTAATGGACCTCTGCATGAAGGAGGGGACATCCATATCATCTCATTTCAGTCAGTTTCATGCTATCATGAAGAATCTGTTGTCACAGGGTATTGAGTTCAAAGACAACTTGCACCCATTGTTTCCGCTTGGCACCTTGCCTGAATCATGGGATGTCTTCCATACTGCCATATGCACGAACAAGCTTGATATCAAAGATGTTGAGAGTGCTTTATTGACTGAGGAAATCAACAGGAGAAACAATGATGCTTCTCACTCTTCACATACATTGACTGTTAGAGATGGCTGACATGGCAGGCATGATAATGATCATAAGGGCAGGGACTCTTAGAAGTCTAGGTCCAAGTCACATGGTCATAGTAAGTCCTGTGGACGGAAGTCTGATCTTACCTGTCATTATTGTGGGAAAGTAGGACATGTTAGGCTGCAGTGCCATAAGATGCGAGAAGATAAGCGCAAGGAAAAGGGAAAAGAGAAAGTGTAAGAAAAGTCTTCTAAGCATATGACAGCAACCCTCCCATGGCAGGAAATGAACATGAAACCAAGGTAGAAGCATGCAAAATCTATGCACATGGCTGAGCCATTAATCTCAAAACTGAAAAGAAACCATAAATCTTCCACTTAATAATGAACTGATTCGTTATCTTCATCATCTTCATCCATAGCTTCAACCATTATATAAGAACAAAAGGGAAAAGAAGAATTTTTGCACAAAAGACAAAGGAGAGAGAACAACTTTTTGCACCACCAAAAAGGAGCATATGCAATTGGACAAGAGAGGGAAGGGAAAGAGGCACATAAGCACTCATGCACTCCATCCCACCTCTTCCCCAAAAAGCACACCCCTTCGTATTTTTATTATTTCTTTGAAACTTTGATACATTTGATATTATAAGACTTTTGGCCTTTAATTTTGAGTATTCCTACCCTTCACCAATGCATGCACGTAACACTTTTGTGTATACCATTTATTTATTATGGTGTATGTGGATGTAGATGTGGCCCCCTCATATCTCTATCTCTTTTTGGTGATTTTGTAACAATGTAGTATTATTCTCTTGACAAAAAATAAAAATATGATGTATCCTTGGATTCTTTTGTGCCTTGTTTTTATGCTTCTTTTGGGTGTCATCAGCGTAGTATTGTACCTGCAAAGTCCAGTGTGAAGATAAAAGAGGTTAATGTCACGCAGGCCACTGATTCAGATGAAGATTACATACTTACAGCTTCTTCATACAATGCCTTACAAACTTTTGAGATTATTCTATATATGTGCAGTGCTGGTGTTGGGGGTAAAGGCGCCTCCGCCTAGCCGCCCGTGTATTACTACACTAACAGTCACCGCCACTGCACACTACAGGCGACGGGCGCCCATCACCATCACTTTATTCTTTATTCTTTTAGTGACAGTTTGAATAAAGGAAGGCCCGGTCACACATTGTTACTATTGGAGTTCCCATTTCTTGTCTCTCTCTTTCTTGCTCTTGCTCTTCCGCCATAGCTCTCGAGTGCAAGCTTCGATCCTTCTCTCCTTTCAATTGGTATCAGAGCACGGCTTCCTAACTCTTGAGCTTGGCTCATGACATTCTCAGCTTCCTATTGACTCCCCACTTGCATTTGGTCTCCTTCCCGGCAGCCATAGCTCATTCTCTTGAGCTCTCGTCACTCCCCGACTTCCCAAGCTTCTTCCCGGTCTATTGAGGCACCATCAGGGCATCGACATTGAGGTATTGCGTCATTATTTTAGAGTTTTATTTTAGTCCACAGGTCTAGGTAAACATGGTAGCCACCATTGAAGCTTCCAACCTTCATATATCTTTGCCCCCGGTTATGGGCTGCTAGAGGCTTGTTCCCAAGCCCCCTTGGCTCATGTTTGAGCCCTCCAACCACCCCAAAGTTGCCACTTGGACCAGCAAGACCAGCATCAACTCCATGCAGATTTGTGCCTATTTTTGGATAGCCACACAGTCAGCCACTTCAGCTCCAGCTCTAGCTTGGCATTGATCACTTGTTTGGACTCCATTTCAGGCTTCTTGCACATGTATTCATACTTGGCACTGATCCTTTGAGATTAGGCATTGGTTGGTGGCTGAAAATAGTGTTTTAGGACTATTATAAACAGTCCACAGACATTTGATGCTAGTGTTACATTCACAGTTTATGCCTATGCTTGTTTGGGCATGACTACATAACCAGTGTGATGCCTATTGCATCCTGATTGACTTGGGGATTGAAGCTACATGTAATGCTATGATTTTGGCCTGATTGTAGGACCGGAAATACTCAGTTTATAATAGTAAATGCATGCTGAATACTCTTGGGCTGAAGCTACCTTTCATGCTTTGACATATGCCTATTGGTTTCGGTGTATGTCTTGGATTATGCTATGATGTATTGATCATTGAGGGACAACTTCGAGCTTGTCATTGGATCCGGATGCTTTTGGAAGCTTGAGCTTATTTCAGCCCGCACTTATTGACATTGGTATATGCTTGACAGTGTTCAGTGCTTTGACAGTTATATGCTATTTGGGTACATGCTTACCCGACGCCTACGGCTTGATGCATTTGTCTTGGCACAGTGTACCATGTACTTGTTGAGCTTTAGTGCTCTCTGAAGACTTGGCTTGGATTCTCATTTGCTATTCCGGAATTTTGTATTGAATGTCATTTTGGTTGTCAGAGATATTTATTGGAATGTATGTCTTGCTCATGGATGCTACCTACAATTGCCTTGTAGCCGTCATGCTCTTGGGATGCTATTGAGGCATTGTCTTGGTTACTTATCTTTGGCACTTTGATTTGGTTTGATTGAGCTATTGAGCTCGTTTATCCGCCTTTTGTTCTAGCGGGAGCATCTTGTATGTTTGACCGACATTGAGCAGGAGGTTTGTGCTATTTGAGCATTTTGCAGATACTTGAGACCTTTGGGATCTCTTACACTTAAATGTTGCATGGTTCATGCACTTTCAACAATTGGGTGAAAAGAGAGATTAAGCTAAAAGCAATAGAATTACCTCTTCGATGTTGATGAAGAGTAGTGGATGAATCCAACCAATCAACCTTCCGCATAAACAACCATCAATGGACTAAGATTGAAGATTATAAGACCGACTTCAAGAAAGGTTTGTCCAATCTGATTCCTCCCATCATGTAATCTTCAGCTCTTGATCAATAAGATTGCGCCAATGCAATCAAGAGAAGCTAATGATTTGATAAAAGTCTACAATAGCTTGTTATTGGAGAATATCCTTTGAGCTTTGAAGAGTGTAAATTATTGTTAGAGTCAAGGATTCCATAAATTTTCAGACATTGCCATGTTCAAGAGGCTAGAAATGCCTTCAATCTTGAAGAAATTCTTCAATGTAAGCCCAATCTTTATGAAATACCTTTAATTAAACCTTCCTGAGGTTGTAGACAACAAAAGCCCCATGAATTGAAGCCTCAATGAAGTAAAATTTGATGAAGATTGATGGCTGCCCTATTTTTCCCCAATCTGAGATGAGAAAAATGCTTCAATATTGCTTACAAGCTCCAATGTTTGCCCAATGTCAGTTGTAGCTGCTTGCTTTCCACTTCTTGAAGCTAAAAAAGACCAAGATTGACTCAAAACTTCAAGAAAATGTTGAGATCTTCATGTTGTCCACTTTCAGCCATAACTAGGGTTGTGAAGGAAGCTTCAGGGGGCTGAAGGAGAGTGAAAGATCAAGAAATAGAGTGTATGCACTTCATGTTAGAGCTGCCAACGGTCCAACAAATGAAGGAGAAGCTTAGTGATGAAGGAGATTGCTGAATAACCAGTCAGGAATGAGCACACAAAAAATGGTGCAAATTGTCCAGCCCCTTCTTTTGCTCCATGTGATCATAAACTTGATGATGCTTGGCCAAATAGGTAGTCCACACGTTGCTTGAGACATCATGAATCATTCTTTGAAGGTCTCATGAAGAGATATGGCCATGGCAAAGAAAAATAAGAAGAGATCTCCATGGCAGTTTTCAATAAGAAGCTTGGAAAGAGGAAAGAGAAGCTTGCTCCAAAAAGTAACCATAGTTTAACCTCTCTAAACCCTGTTTAGACTTCAGTTAAGTCCACGATCCTTCAAAATGGTCCCAAATTGACCATGAACCACCAAAATGACCACGAATCCACAATTATTTCTTTAGACATTCTTCAAGACTATCAAATTTAGTCACAGCTTATTGCAGAGTCCTTAACTAGTCACGGTTTTAACTAAATCAAATCCTATGACTAATTCTTGTCCTCCAATTACTCTTTGCCTAAACTGTAACCAGATTTACTTTGAAAATGGCCTTCCCATTGGATCAAAGGTGTGCTCTGATACCAATGTAAAGAAGCTAATTCCCACAGGTAACATGAAATTGAATATACAAAAAAATAGACTAAATGACAAGAAACCATAGCCAAGGTGGCTAGGCATGAAATGATATTACCATAAATGGCTGAGAATCAAATGATGAGAGGCTACATCATGGTATGCACCCCAAGCTATGGTGGCCAAGAGTATTCACCCTCTTACATGGTGGGAGGTTGAGACCTCAAAAATGTAATGTTGTAAAATGGCAAAAAGATCCTTCACATGTTAGATCTCCACCTTTTATACTTAACCGTAGCCTACCCTAGACTAAGGCATTTATGATTTATTACAACCATAAATTTGGCTTCAACATTAGAGTGGTGAAGGGATCGAGTGTCCATCCCTAATCTTTGAGGAGCTTTTGGAGTTTGTTGATTTGGCAATGTCAAGATCTAGTCTTTTCACTCCATCTAACCCAACTTTGGTCTAAAGTGGGTTAGACTATGGTCTATTTGGCAACATGTTTGGAAGTGCTAGGTGATGTGGCATATGTCCAATAGTACTTTTCATTTTTCAATATGCATGCTGATAGTATCGTGTTCTCTTGAAGTGGATGTTGTGGTTATGAGCCATCATGTATCCTTGTGCTAATGGCAAATATCTATTGGTGATGATATTTTACTATTTTCACACCATCTCATTGCTATTAAAAGTTAAGTTTCTTTTTCATTGTCTCACATTCTAGTACTTCTTCTTTGCCTCCATTGTCAATATCTATCTTACTTCTCTCTTCTCTACAATGGTCTTCAGTACAATGTGTCCTTTGCAAGCATGGCAATTGGTTTCTTGATAGTGTTTGACTCTATCTTTTTGTAATATCTCCGCACAATAAAAGTTAGTTGGTTAGTTTAAAAGTTAGTTAGTCAATTAATAAGTTAGTAAGATTACTAACTAAAGACTAACTAAGGTAAAAACTAACTAACATTAATTATTAATAATTTTTAATATTTTATTTAGAAAAATCAAGAGTCGTAAATTCGATATTTTTCTCGAATTGGCAAAGACCGTAGCTACCCTTCACGTAAATTACAACGTGAACGATACTTATGAGTTATATTAATCACTAAGTTCATGTGTATAGTTTGGAAGGTCCAAAAACATTAGATTTTGGGCAAAGCTAGTATATTTTAGATATTTTCGATATTATCCTTAAAAAAAATGATATGGAACTAGATGTCATTTAAAAGAAAAGACAAGAGATATTTTAGTTAGTTTGAAGATTTTATAAAAAGAAAAATAAAGAAAAGTGACTGGCAAAATCGCGCGCGCTGCGATCGCAGTTTACAGGCAGTAGACAGCACTTCGAACAAAGAAAAGAAGAAGGAGTGAACTGAGAGCTTTCTAACCAAGTATCTTGGAGTTTTACCCCCCTTTCGGAGCCAATGGAACTATCAGATTTATGATCTGAGCATCAGATCACTGATCTTTCCAAGATCCCCCTCCATAAAGAGCTCTACTTCTCAACCACAAGCCCTCTTCTCCAATTCACTATAAATATGAGGCATGGGAGAGGCATATAGAAGCATAAGAAGACCCCGAGAGGCTGCGAGAGAGAGGTAGAGAGGAGGATACTCCTCCAAGAGATTGTGAGGAAGAGCTTGAAAGAGAGCTTGAGAGAGAAAGAGAGAGAGAGAAGAGTCACCCCGAGAGGCTTCAAGGAAGAGAATTAGCTCAATTTCCTCTATCTTGATCCTTGACTTAACCATCTTCTCTTACGCTCTCCCATCTTGAATCTACTCCACCTTTTTAATCTCTTGAGTCTATTTGCGGACGATGGCCTCCAAGCGAAGAATGTCGCGTGCGGATGACAATCCCGCAACCAACAACAAGGCTTCGAGCAAAGGCATCACTGTCAATCCAACTATAGTTCTAGTTGTAAGTAATGTATTTTCAAGTTGATAGATGCTTGCTTTGATTCTCGTGTGAGATACGTTAAGCCCATACTATTGCACGAGTATAGGTCATGGGAAAGGATAAATTTCATCTCGCTTACTCGGAAGATGGAGTTTGTGAAGTGCATATATCAAGGGAAGATAATTTCACCTAGTTACATATGACTTATTTGCTAGTAGAGCAATTACAAGGAAGAATTAGTCAAGCGTTATGAATGGCATAGTCGTCAAAAGAACGACATTAAAAGATTGGGCATATAAATGCTAGAGTAAAGTATAGTCAAGGGCTATAGATAGCATAATTGCTAAAAGAATATGACATTAGAAATCATAAATAGAAAGTACTAGTCGAAAGTTAGATACTTCAAAGGTACTTAGCCTAAGAGCCTGAATATTAAGAAAAACTAGATTCTAGCTCAATGCACGGTCTATTGGAGTCTAATTACTTGAGATCATCTTGCACTTATCTTATTAAGTATTTACACGTTATGCCTATAACATGTTTGATATATGAGGATAATTTTCTAATTGCCTCATGACTTGACTAAGAGCTAGTACAAGAAATTAATCATAAGAGTTAAAACTAGGATGTCTTGAGATCCATTAGATAACGATGACTTTTGCTAATCCAAACTCAGGGTTGGGTTATCAATCAAGGTAAGTGACCTATAGAACTACATCATGAATAGTGTTTGAACCCTTAACATATACCTTACCCGAAGGAAGGAAGTGTCAAGAACATTTTTGCATAATATTGCTCTTAGATCCCAAGGGGAAGAGCAATTATGCAATGGGAAATATTATTTCATCTACTCTTGCATTGTTTTGGAAAGAATGCAATTGGTTTTGTTGGTTGATCAAACAATATCCTAAATGCTTTTACATTCAACTGGTTGTTAGTTGTTGTTTGGATGATTATTCCAAGTGCTTGTGATTTATGGTAAATGCATGGCAAGGGTCTGTGATGACAAGTCGCCATGGGAATAAAGTAATGTTTTCTTGGAAAATGATATTAGGATGAATGCCTTGTTTGTGCTTGATTCTTAAAGGATTTAATTAAGGAAGGATATATTGTACGGGTGGATCACCTCCATGGTCGCACCGCGTAGTAACCCGAGAGGGCACTGCTCGATTCATGGGCCGAAGGTCGAGTGGTGAAAAGGCCAACTATGGGAATGATGTTTCACTCCTAGACAGCTTGTGGGTCAGTTGGAGCTTTGGACACCCCTTGCTAGGTCAAGAATGGAGTTGAAGACCTCCGTGGCCCCCAACATCTGGGCATGTTGGGAGATCCTATTCTAGATAAAGGATTGAGTTTTGGTGCCATGTGAATTGGACCAGTTACTTCTGCAGGGAAAAATGAATACTTTTGTTGGACAGAAGCGAAACATAATTTCTCCTGTATGGGCGGGAGACAAAGATTAACTTGAAGATAAGTTAAGGAACTTGTTTGATCTTGTTTGTCAATAGATTGCTTTGCTCTTTTTCGTGTCTGTGCTATAATTTACGTAAACGAACCTTGTTCCCTAAAAGGCTTAATTAATGAAGCTGATTTTAAGTGTCGCATATAAATGTGGTAGGACCTAATTAGAAAACTAAAGCTATTAAGGGAAGCGGGTGGGCGGAACCCCCCACGGGTCCGTCCTATGGCAGGGTGGTCCCAGAGAACTGGGAGGCTTCTCACAAGTTTTTATCGTCATTCGACCTTTAGATATTGATAGGTTAGAACCCAATTCATGCTATTTTAGGGGACCGGAATGGGACTATGCCCTATTGGCAGAGAGGTTGAGCAGCGTATCCCTCTCGTTTCCCATTCTCTTTGAACCAAGTGCGGCATGGATCTGCTTCGGATTGGGTATATCTGCGTAAAGTAGGATGTCCAAGATCCGACGCTAGAATGCTAATAGGAGACCTTGACAACTAGGAACCCAAATTTCAGGTCGATCCTAGTGGGTTCGGTCGTGAACGTTCCGTTGCGAGGCGGATTCGGGAAACCCTAGGCGACAAAACTTGGAACATTCCCTGGGAGTGCCGGGCAGCGACGCTTAGATTTGTTTCTCGATAGACCGCTAAAAGAGTGCCTGGAAAGCCGATGGGTGGGCACCTCACAGTTGGTATCAGAGCCAAATTTTGTAATGATACGTGATTGATTAATGTATGGTTTGTAGACATATCCTAAACAGAATAATCTAAGTAGTATGGCTTGATTGTTAGGCACCTTCTGCACCCACGAATGTTGACATGCAAGAGAAGAAATTCCTTCTCAAGCAAATTAAGATACCCGAGTTTGATGGAGAAGGGATAGACATTGCAGCAGAGGTAGAGATATGGATTGAGTCAATGGATGACTATTTCTTTGCTTCGGGAACTGCCTCTACTAATCAAGCAATGATAGCCAAACTTAAGTTAGTTGGCGAGGCTCGATTATGGTGGAAGCAATGGTGCAAAGATGGTGTTTGTGAAGCTGTTGTTACTTGGGTTCAGCTGAAAGATGCTGTACGCAGACGATACCTTTTGCCAACCTACCAGACTTTGAAGGCGAATGAATTCTTCAAGCTAAAGCAACTAGAATTAACTTTGGAAGCTTACTACTCAAAGTTTGTAACCCTACTAAAATACGCACCACCTATGGATATTGCGCAGCAAGTATCCAAGTTTTTCCATGGCCTAAACACTCCTCTGAACCACCATCTTGAAGCAATGCGTCCAACAGACTTGCAAGACGCATTACTTCGAGCGAATCCAATCGTCCAAGAATTTAAATCGGAAAATTTTAGTAAAGATGACTCCCGAGATCTAGGTAAGAGATGCCATACATGTGGAGAGATAGGGCACATCCGTAGGAGATGTCCCTACCGTCAATGTTTCCATTGCAATGAGCTAGGACATGTCCAAGTAGACTGCCCTGACTTAAGTCCAAAAGATACAGAGTCTCCAAGAAAACGAAGTTACACAAGTGCAGTCTTCGGATATATAGAGGAATCGGATGAGGACGAATACTTAGAACCTACTACACCACTTTAGGATTATTAGAAATCCTAGAAATTTTGTCGACATGAAATACAACTTGTATTGGAATAAACTTTACTCTTGTAACTACAGTTAACTTGAGTAATATGAGTTGCGTCTATTTTGAGCCTAGAACTTGTAAATGATTAGAGATAATTTGGCAAGGAATGATAGTCATAATGTGCAATGAATTTCTATTAAGTCATTTCTTCTCAACTAATATAGATTGGGTCCTACCAGAAGTTGAAGCTTAGAAGTATTCTTTAGTATTACAAGCAAAGCCAATTGTCCATGGAGCTCAGTCCCGAACTAAGGACATGATAATCTGGAAATGTAGTTTCCAAGATAAAGGACCACTTCAATCTGCTAAAAGAATCCTAGGACACTTTGGTCTAAAGAAGAAAATCCTACCAAGGACAACCAAAAATCTTGTGACCACAAGTGATAAAGCTCTGTGTTGTTTCTATTGCAGGGAGTTAGGTCATTTCAAAAGGGAATGTCCAAAGCACCCTAAACATCGATGCTCTGAGTGCCACAACATTGGACGTAACTATATCAATTGTCCCAATGGAACTCGAAGAGAACTTGAGCTTACAAGAAATAAGCCGTACAAGCTCCAATGATCTAGAATATACCAAGTGCTTAGGAAAAACCTAGAAGATATCCATGAGATGTAACTACAATAAATTTTCTATTGTAACCAAGACTCAAATATATCAAATACCATAGGTCGTTTTTTCAAAAGACCATATGTCTGTGAGAGATCAGAGTAGCGCAGCGGAAGCGTGGTGTTCCATAAACCACATATTCCAAGATGATACCCCCTGTTTCTCTCGAGATGAGGACATCTCGATTTCTCTAAGGGGAGGAGGATGTAATATCTCCATACAATAAAAGTTATTTGGTTAGTTTAAAAGTTAGTTAGTCAATTAATAAGTTAGTAAGATTACTAGCTAAAGACTAACTAAGGTAAAAACTAACTAACATTAATTATTAATAATTTTTAATATTTTATTTAGAAAAATCAAGAGTCGTAAATTGGATATTTTTCTCGAATTGGCAAAGATCGTAGCTACCCTTCACGTAAATTACAACGTGAACGATACTTATGAGTTATATTAATCACTAAGTTCATGTGTATAGTTTGGAAGGACCAAAAACATTAGATTTTGGGCAAAGCTAGTATATTTTAGATATTTTAGATATTATCCTAAAAAAACGATATGGAACTAGATGTCATTATAAAAAAAAGACACGAGATATTTTAGTTAGTTTGAAGATTTTATAAAAAGAAAAATAAAGAAAAGTGACTGGCGAAATCGCGCGCGCCGCGATCGCAGTTTACAGGCAATAGACAGCACTTCGAACAAAGAAAAGAAGAAGGAGTGAACTGAGAGCTTTCTAACCAAGTATCTTGAAGTTTTACCCCCCTTTCGGAGCCAATGGAACCATCACATTTATGATCTGAGCATCAGATCACTGATCTTTCCAAGATCCCCCTCCATAAAGAGCTCTACTTCTCAACCACAAGCCCTCTTCTCCAATTCACTATAAATATGAGGCATGGGAGAGGCATATAGAAGCATAAGAAGACCCCGAGAGGTTGCGAGAGAGAGGTAGAGAGGAGGATACTCCTCCAAGAGATTGTGAGGAAGAGCTTGAAAGAGAGCTTGAGAGAGAAAGAGAGAGAGAGAAGAGTCACCCCGAGAGGCTTCAAGGAAGAGAATTAGCTCAATTCCCTCTATCTCGATCCTTGACTTAACCATCTTCTCTTATGCTCTCCCATCTTGAATCTACTCCACCTTCTTAATCTCTTGAGTCTACTTGCGGACGATGGCCTCCAAGCGAAGAATGTCGCGTGTGGATGACAATCCCGCAACCAACAACAAGGCTTCGAGCAAAGGCATCACTGTCAATCCAACTATAGTTCTGGTTGTAAGTAATGTATTTTCAAGTTGATAGATGCTTGCTTTGATTCTCGTATGAGATACGTTAAGCCCATACTATTTCACGAGTATAGGTGATGGGAAAGGATAAATTTCATCTCGCTTACTCGGAAGATGGAGTTTGTGAAGTGCATATATCAAGGGAATATAATTGCACCTAGTTACATATGACTTATTTGCTAGTAGAGCAATTACAAGGAAGAATTAGTCAAGCGTTATGAATGGCATAGTCGTCAAAAGAACGACATTAAAAGATTGGGCATATAAATGCTAGAGTAAAGTATAGTCAAGGGCTATAGATAGCATAATTGCTAAAAGAATATGACATTAGAAATCATGAATAGAAAGTACTAGTCGAAAGTTAGATACTTCAAAGGTACTTAGCCTAAGAGCCTGAATATTAAGAAAAACTAGATTCTAGCTCAATGCACGGTCTATTGGAGTCTAATTACTTGAGATCATCTTGCACTTATCTTATTAAGTATTTACACGTTATGCCTATAACATGTTTGATATATGAGGATAATTTTCTAATTGCCTCATGACTTGACTAAGAGCTAGTACAAGAAATTAATCATAAGAGTTAAAACTAGGATGTCTTGAGATCCATTGGATAACGATGACTTTTGCTAATCCAAACTCAGGGTTGGGTTATCAATCAAGGTAAGTGACCTATAGAACTACATCATGAATAGTGTTTGAACCCTTAACATATACCTTAGTCGAAGGAAGAAAGTGTGAAGAACATTTTTGCATAATATTGCTCTTAGATCCCAAGGGGAAGAGCAATTATGCAATGGGAAATATTATTTCATCTACTCTTGCATTGTTTTGGAAAGAATGAAATTGGTTTTGTTGGTTGATCAAACAATATCCTAAATGCTTTTACATTCAACTGGTTGTTAGTTGTTGTTTGGATGATTATTCCAAGTGCTTGTGATTTATGGTAAATGCATGGCAAGGGTCTGTGATGACAAGTCGCCATGGGAATAAAGTAATGTTTTCTTGGAAAATGATATTAGGCTGAATGCCTTGTTTGTGCTTGATTCTTAAAGGATTTAATTAAGGAAGGATATATTGTACGGGTGAATCACCTCCATGGTCGCGCACCGCGTAGTAACCCGAGAGGGCACTGCTCGATTCATGGGCCGAAGGTCGAGTGGTGAAAAGGCCAACCACGGGAATGATATTTCACTCCTAGACAGCTTGTGGGTTAGTTGGAGCTCTGGACACCCCTTGCTAGGGTCAAGAATGGAGTTGAAGACCTCCGTGGCCCCCAACATCTGGGCATGTTGGGAGATCCTATTCTAGATAAAGGATTGAGTTTTGGTGCCATGTGAATTGGACCAGTTACTTCTGCAGGGCAGAAGGGATACTTCTGTTGGACAGAAGAGAAACATAATTTCTCCTGTATGGGCGGGAGACAAAGATTAACTTGAAGATAAGTTAAGGAACTTGTTTGATCTTGTTTGTCAATAGATTGCTTTGCTCTGTTTTCGTGTCTGTGCTATAATTTACGCAAACGAACCTTGTTCCCTAAAAGGCTTAATTAATGAAGCTGATTTTAAATGTCGCACATAAATGTGGTAGGACCTAATTAGAAAACTAAAGCTATTAAGGGAAGCGGGTGGGCGGAACCCCCCGATGGGTCCGTCCTACGGCAGGGTGGTCCCAGAGAACTGGGAGGCTTCTCACAAGTTTTTATCGTCATTCGACCTTTAGATATTGATAGGTTAGAACCCGATTCATGCCATTTTAGGGGACGAGAATGGGACTATGCCCTATTGGCAGAGAGGTTGAGCAACGCATCCCTCTCGTTTCCCATTCTCTTTGAACCAAGTGCGGCATGGATCTGCTTCGGATTGGGTATATCTGCATAAAGTAGGATGTCCAAGATCCGACGCTAGAATGCTAACAGGAGACCTTGACAACTAGGAACCCAAATTTCAGGTTGATCCTAGTGGGTTCGGTCGTGAACGTTCCGTTGCGAGGCGGATTCGGGAAACCCTAGGCGACAAAACTCGGAACATTCCCTGGGAGTGCCGGGTAGCGACGCTTAGATTTGTTTCTTGATAGACCGCTAAAAGAGTACTTGGAAAGCCGATGGGCGGGCACCTCATAGTTTTCCTTAGAATGTGACAAGTATCCTCCTATGGAAGTATGACTGTAGCCTTTGAAGCTCTTGCCCTTTGTGATGCTACAATGGTTGACCACTCATGCTCACCAAAGGTGCCCTTAATCTACAAGAAATTGTAGTAGGATCAACTCTAGGGTGTGCTTAATATGAGCCCAATGCAAAGTTGATACAAGAGTATCTTCTTTTGCCAACATAGGGGGTGATTGAGGCAATGATCCAGTTGTTCACCAAGCAAATGCAATAGATCTTTGGGCCAAAATTTGGCTATGAGTATCACCTTAGCACATTCTAGGATCCTCATAAGAACAAGCATGATGTGGTTGAGTTCTTGATGGAGGCCCTTTACTTGCAGTCCAAATCCTTTAATACGGTGACTTCGTTGTTCTTCTTGGATGATATCCATACCCCAATTAGATTGCTCTTCTTCTTTTGCAACTATGTTTAGAGATTCAACGAGTGGTTGCTAGGCAAACTAAGCTTCAAACCAAACTCAACTAGCACTTGATTTTCTTTTCCCTCTACCAAGTGCTAAGGAGCCACTACGTGCCTTGGGGCATGTAGCTCCTAAATAGCAACACTTCTTCTATGGGTAGTGGTCAAGGTACAATTGATGCTAGTAAGGAGAAGTAGCTATCATAGGAAGGAGAAAAGACCACTCAAGTGCTACAAGATCAATTGTGGGTGATGCTCGAACCCTAAGTGTAGCCAAGGCCATTCCTTGTATAGTGGACATGGTTCCTACTTTTGGTGGAGTAGCTATGGTTAGAGTCAAAGAGAAACTTTTCTCCCATGATCATACTCCTTTCAACCTTTAATCCATAATCCTTGAGCCTCCCAGACCATGCAATGTTCTTGCCTTTCCTTAAAAGTTTTAGCTAGGGTATCAAGTCTTGCATGGCTAAATACCTCCTCTGATCCCTATGCTACATTTTCAAAGGAGCTTAGCATCAAAGTTGGCTAGATTTGTTTACCATATCTGGCAAAAGGTCTTTGATGCTATGTAGCTTTGCCAACATGAGCTAGAGGTGATGTGGTAGCAATTGGAGACTACTCAAAGTGAGAATGCCAATTTCCAAAGAGTAGATATGCTACTAGCAAGGGATCTTCAAGAGTAGCAACAACATCTCTTGGCTTGCCAATCTACATAACATTTTTCCAACCAAATTTGAGACTAGTTGTAGGTTGCACAAGTTGAGATTTCCTTGTTGCATGCTCAAGTTGTAGTACATGAGTTTTAGAATAATGCTATTTTCATCCAACCCAAATAGTTGGTAGAGCTAAAGAATCTCATGTTATAGGATATTAGAGGAGTGGGCAAAGTCTATTCGATAGTTCCATGCTAGCCTATAGGATCCTATGCTCAATTGCCTCCTCTCCTTGTCGAGGATGATGACCAAAATGTTGACACACAATCATAACATCAAGCTCTTGTAATGACAGGTTCAACCATTCCTCTAGTTATATGACTTTGACTCTACTACGGTTGGTTTTGCTACTCTTGCCCCAACCAAGTCTAGATCTATGGGTCCTATTATAATGGCTCGAGTGGATTCTCTTTGAGAGTGTTTCAGAGGACATGTTTCATAGGAAAATCTAATACTTCCTCTTGGTATCCTTTGAATATATCCCTGACCTTCCACACAGGCTCCACCCATCAAATACCTTTTCATGGATGACAAGGTCAATCGTAAAGAGCCAGTGCTAAAGAGGCTTGCACCACTCAGCGAGATGAGGATAGCCGACCAATTCTTGGAGACTTGTGATGCTCTTGAAATCATTGGTTTTAATGTGGTAATTCACATTACAAGAGGGAACGATGTTTTAGTAAGTGCTAGGAGAAGAGATGAGAATGAAAAAAAGTGATAGAATGAGTTAGAAAACCACATATAAGTTGTTGACCTCGAGTCTAGAATTTTGACCTTTATCATATCACACGATAAGAAGGTTGAAATATTTTATGCATATTTGTTATCATAAATCGTCATTTTGGTTATATCAATAAGGGCATATGCAATAGCCAACTTATCACTATACCTATGCACTGCATCTTTACATCTTGTCACACTATGTGTGGATTGGCATTCTATGTCAAGATTATGGGAGAGAAGGAAGGAGTCTCACTTGTAGCTTTCTTACTTGCACAATGGGGGAATACACACAAAGATGGAGGCTGAAAACAGTTTTCCTCTTCTTAGTTGTGTAAGCCAAAAGAACTCAAGTACATAGAAATAGAAGAATCCTATATATGGGTCTCAAACCAAACTCAACTAACTAAGGTGGCATACTAACTGAGCCACGAACTAGAGTAGATAAGGATAGCTGTCATCTAGCTATTATTCATGGGCGGTGTACCAACCGCATCTGCAACTGACAAGTCGGTGACATAAATGTACAACGGTCACCCTGGCATATCACGAGTGGAGCTCGATATCTCAACACTCCCCCTCAAGCTCAATCCCAATTCCTGCACACCAAGCAGGTCTCTGAACTTGCACAGCTTCTCTGCACCCAATGCCTTCGTAAATATGTCACCTACCTGATCCTCTATGCTGACATAAATTAGATCAATAAGACCTAGTAAAACCCTCTCCCGCACATAGTGATAATGCACCTCAATGTGCTTTGTTCTAGCATGATAGACTGGGTTATTTGCCAAGTGTATACTACACATGTTGTCACAATAAATGAACTGGCCCATCAGTAGGCTGATGCATATCATAAAGTAGCTTATGCAACCAAGCTACCTCACATGCAGCCATTGCTGCGCCCCTGTACTCAACCTCTGTGCTCGACAAGGCAACTATAGGCTGTTTCTTGCTGCTCCAAGTAACTGCAGCACTCCCAAAAGAGAACACATATCCACTGGTAGATCGTCTATCAGAAATACTACCAGCCCAATCAGCATCAGTGTATTCATACAACTGTATCTGAACCCCAGTCTCATGAAGTAGTCCATACTGCAATGTGGACTTCACATGCCTGAGTATGTGTCTATAGCCGCATCCAAATGCGGTTTCCTTGGAGCCTGCATAAACTGACTTACCAATCCAACAACATAGCTCAAATCTGGCCTGGTAATTGTCATATAAATCAAACTTTCTACTATGCATCTGTACATAGTAGAGTCTTCCAGAAGCTCACGTGCATCTGCGCTCAGCTTCACATTCTGCTCCAAAGGAACTGAAATAGGCTTATAGCCTGTCATCCCATATTTGGACAGCATGTCCAATCCATACTGCCTCTGCAAGAGCCGTATCCCACTTGGTGATCTAATCACCTCAATGCCCAAGAAATAACGCAGCTCTCCCAAATCCTTCATCTCAAACTTCTGCTTCAATAGCATTTTCACATGAAGGATATCTTCATCACTGTCACCTGTCATAATCAAATCATCAACATAAATGACAAGTAGCATAATACCTTTCTCTGTTTTTCTCACATAAAGTGAGAAATCTGTCTTGGAAATCTGAAAGCCAATAGTAACAAGATACTGTCCTATCTTGTCAGACCATGCTCTAGGTACTTGCTTCAAGCCATACAAGGCTTTCTTCAACCTACAAACAAACTCAGGATGAACAGCATGCACATAACCTGGTGGTTGCTCCATATATACCTCTTCTTGCAAATCACCATGCAAGAAGGCATTCTTTACGTCCATCTGATGTAAAGACCATTCCTTTGATGCAGCCATAGCAATGACTGCTCTTACGGTTGCCATCCTTGCAACCGAACTGAATGTTTCTTCATAATCAATGCCATATGTTTGTGCATACCCCTTGACTACTAATCTTGCCTTGTATCTGTTCACAGAACCATCTACATTGTGCTTCACCTTATAAACCCACTTACAACCAATTGCATTCTTATCTTTAGGCAAAGGTACCAATTCCCATGTAGCATTTGCTTCCAAGGCATCCATTTCTTCATCCATGGCTTTCTCCCATTTTTCTTTTCCCATGGCTTGCTCAAAAGAAGTGGGTTCTGGTTCCTGTATCACTTTGACCATATAGGCATAGTGAATGGCTGTAAATCTATCATATTTCAGCCTATCCACAGGATACCTAGCTCTGGTAGATTTGCGCAAAGTAGGTTCACTCCCAGGTGCTCTCAAAACATCCCTGGTCTTCCTTACTCCAGGTGTAACAATAGAAGGAATACCCAACTCATCATCAATGCTCTGTTCTGAGCCATTGGATTCACCATCCACATAAGAGTGACCTGCATTCACATCAAATATGGGCTGATCTACCTTCTCTTTTTCTTTTCGTGATACATGCATACCACTATCTGCATTGCTTTGAGAAGATTCTCCTGATCTCAATTTGCCTGTCCATGGCGAAGAATGTGAACCACTGCTAGAGGACGCTCCAGGTCCACTAATATCTTGTGACTGATGCTGCTGTGAATTCTGTGCAGCATTACCATTTTGTGCATCTACATTATCAATCACATTTACTGGTTTATACCAGCTACTCATCTCATCAAAAACAACATCTCTACTCACTGTAAACTTACGAGTAGAAGGGTTATAGCATCTATACCCTTTTTGGTGCAGAGAGTAACCAATAAAGATGCACTTCTCAGCTTTTGGATCCAACTTGGATCTCAACTCATCTGGCACATGAACATAGGCAATGCAACCAAAAATTTTCAAATCAGAAATATCTGGTTTCCTACCAGTATACCTCTCCTCTGGAGTCATGCCATGTATTGTTGCAATGGGAGCCCTGTTCATTATGTAGACTGTTGTAGCAACTGCCTCAGCCCAGTAAAAATCTGGTAGGTCTTTTTCATTGAGCATGGCACGAGATACCTCTCCAATATGCCTATTTTTTCTTTTTGCAATTCCATTTTGTTGTGGGGTATGACTACATGAATATTGCTGCTTTATGCCATGCTCCTGCAAGAACCTTGCAAACTCATTTGAGATATACTCTCCCCCTCCATCTGACCTTAGGCATTTTATTTGCAGGCATGTTTCTTTTTCAACCATAGCTTTAAGAGTTTTGAAATGCCCAAAAACTTCACTTTTCTTTTTCATAAAATATACCCAAAATTTTCTGCTATAGTCATCAATAAAAGTGACAAAATAATGACAGCCTCCAAGAGATGCAGCTTTAGTAGTCCACACATTAGAGTGGATTAATTCCAATGGCTTCTTACTCTCTTGAACATGTCTAGGAAATGGTTTCCTTGCCTGTTTTCCAAATTGGCAGGCTTCACATACCTTATGCATTTCTGCAACCTTGAATTTAGGCAATCCTTCAACAATATTTTGGGCTTGCATTGATTTAAGTCGTTGTATATTAACATGACCAATGCATTTATGCCAGATATCAATATCTGCAACTACACCGGTCCCATGTGCAAACATTGTTGCACTCAATTCAAGCATGTCTGCATCCAACGTAAACATTCTGCCCTTCTTCTTTCCTTTTGCTATCAAGTGACCTTTATTTTTCATATCCTCAACAAAGCATCCATGAGAATTAAATCTGACTTGCAAGCCCTGCTCAACCATTTGACCAATAGAAACTAGGTTCTTGGTGATATTCGGGACATGAAATACATCCGACAGGTATTTCTTTTTCCCATTCTGCATAGACAAAGGAATTTTTCCGATCTGCACAATAGGATGTGTAGTATCACCATCAATCTCCACAAATGCTGGTTTTTCCATTTTCCTTGCATCCTGCATCCATTCTGCATGACCTGTCACGTGGTTTGATGCACCTGAGTCAACATACCACACATCGTTGCTTTCTTCTGTACTTGTCACAGAGTTGATCATGTGCTGCATAATAAACAAATGCTCATTTCTATCATCACCCTGTCTACTAGAAGATGCATAATTTCCTTGTTGCAATTTTCCATTCATGATGTCATTCTGCTTTTTAGAGCAGTCTTTAGCCATATGACCCATTTTACCACAGTAGTAGCATTCAACATTGCTATTTGCATTTTGGCCTCTTTGCCATCCACCATGATCTCTTTGGCTCCCCCTGCCTCTAGAGTTACCACGTCCTCTTCCATATGCAACTAAATCATCATCTTCCACTGGCGACCCAATGGAAGCAAGTGCATCTGCAATGTTCTTCACCTTCATGTGGTAGTCATTGATGCTCATACTTTCTCTTTGTACATTGTGTAACTCTTGCTTGAGCTGCATTTTCTTGGCTTGCATATTTGTGCTATACATTTTTGACAAAGTATCCCATGTCTCCTTTGGCGTACTTGCATCTTGAATATGCACAATCATAGAGTTTGAAATGCTGATAGACAACCAGTACATAACTTTCCTAGCTCTCTCATGCCATGCTTTAAATGCCTGCATTTGCTGTTGATTGGGAACATCAGGAAGAACTGGTTCTTCTTTATTTTTTGCAATGAATTCCCAATATCCTTTTCCCATTAGGAAATTCGTCATTCTGAACTTCCATGCTTGGAAGTTGTTCTTGTCAAGCTTTTCAGTGACAATCTGTGAAAGAGAATCAGACGTCATTACAGAACACTGCAAAAAATTCTGTCACTGCAAAGAACACAGCTTTAGCCTTACAAGGGCAAATCTGCAAAACTAACGAAAGTGGTATTTGACCACACAGTCACTTCCTAGTGACGATTTTGCATCAACAGGCAACAAGGATGATTCTGTAACTCCCAATGTCTCTGGACACAGGCATACGATGCAATTTCTACAGTAACTTTTCACCGACCTATAGAACTGTGGTCGCACAGCATAAAACAGGGCCTTCTCCTAAGTGCGTGCAAAAAACTTCTGCCTCCAAAACAAGCCCCGAAATGGCCTCAAATAAAAAAAACAAAGCAACCAAGGGCTAAAGCCCTTACCCGCAGCATATATTGCCCTCTTGCTACACCGCAAAGGGCGTCTCAATCTGAGACAATGCACTCTTGCACTTTCCGACTGTGCTACCTGCAGAGACTTGCTCCCAAAATAGAAAAATGAAAGCAACACTGGTCCTCTTACCAGAACACCACGAACTTGGTTTGCTTTCTTGAGCTCCTTACCATGAACAAGGCTCTGATACCATGTCAAGATTATGGGAGAGAAGGAAGGAGTCTCACTTGTAGCTTCTTGCTTGCACAATGGGGGAATACACACAAAGGTGGAGGCTGAAAACAGCTTTCCTCTTCTTAGTTGTGTAACCCAAAAGAACTCAAGTACATAGAAATAGAAGAACCCTATAGATGGGTCTCAAACCAAACTCAACTAACTAAGGTGGCATACTAACTGAGCCACGAACTAGAGTAGATAAGGATAGCTATCATTTAGCTATTATTCATGGGCGGTGTACCAACCGCATCTGCAACTGACAAGTCGGTGACATAAATGTACAACGGTCACCCTGGCATATCACGAGTGGAGCTCAATATCTCAACATTCTATCAATCAACTATCTAAATTTATATAGATAATCCATCATGTTAATGCTTGTTAACAAACAATTCATTAGGGTATTCAATTCTATCACTCTAGTAGTATCCTATTGTTGGAATGAATGTGCTTGTGCCTACACTTGCCAATGTACTTAGTACACTTCATTACAATTTCAATATACACATGCGTGTACAATATAGGTGGCGGATGCCCATCACTGTCACTTCATTATCTATTCTTCCAATGGCTAATGAATTAGGGAAGGTCGGTCACACATTGTGTGTAATAGACTGTCTCCATCACCGTTATGAAGTCTCCCCCCCCCCCCATTTCATTTTTCCGTCGTCATCAGATTCCTCCCCCCTTTTTCTATCCAAATTAACAAATTAATATTTTAAAAAAATATTTCCTAAACATTGCCCCCTGCCAGTGCCATTGAGTGATGAAGGGAGAGGGAGTAAAAGTCCGAGTTGATGAGAGTAACAACGAGATGGCAAAGGTAAAGAAGCGAGGGAAAGGAGTTGACCGAGCAAGAGAAGAGGATGACCGGAATCGCCGAGCTGTAGTGAAGTCGACAAGGAGATAGATGAAGGAAACGACGATAACAATGGGGGGAGGGGTACACGTATGCCACCTCCAACCCCCCCCCCCCAATTTTTACCCACCTCACCCTTATAAATCCCCTCCCCCCTCCTTAAACGGGAAGGAGGAAAACCTCTTCTTTTTCCCTCACTATTGTCACTATTCCCCCTCCATCCCCCCCCCCCTTTCCTTTCAGCAAGCAGAATTGTTATTCTTCTTCTCCCCTTGCTACCAATTTGAGAAGGAGAGAAGGAGAGGGAGAGGTAGTGGAGGAGAGGAAGAGAGAAGGAAAAAGAGGGAAGGAGAACCTAGAGTAAGAGAGAAAGAGACATAGAGAGAGAGAGAGAGAGAAAGAGAATATAGGCCAAGGACAACTCCTCTCGTGGGCAAAGGCTCGAGTACCCTCTCTTTCCTATCACAAGGGACAAGAGATCTCAAAATTCAAGACAAAGCATAGGGGACTCCGGTACCAAGGAGTCTGTCGAGAGAAGTGAAGGTCGCTTCCAGCTCCGAAATGGCCCCAAAGCAAAAACTCTCCCAAGTAACTAGAAAAGCCGTGACTATGGGAGAAGGATCGAGCAAAGATGTCACCATCAACATGAACGGTTTATCGAGCGTGAATGCTAACTTGATACTCCAAAACCAGGTACCGCTACTGTGTCTAGAAATTGAAACTGAATATTTAAGCATGGATATCATTAGGAAAAAGTCATACCTCGCATCGAGTAGCTTGCATATTTTGAAAGGTAGTTGAAAAGGGTTTAATAACCATGAGTTGTCGAGAATAGATTAAGCATCTACATGTTATTGTAGAAATTAAGTCAAGTATTAGGCTCGATCTTTCACATGCATCATAGATTGGTGGGGTACATAAATATTCCATATAGATCAATTGCATCCCATAGACCTTCATAGTAAATTAACTCACATTTATAACGAATGTATACTTGCATTTGAATAATTAAGTCATGCCTTTTGAGTTGCATAAATGCACTAGAAGAGATTTTTATGAATGGGGATCTCACATCGCATCGACAATCGGGAAAGGTATGCATTCTAGATTTGCATGACATCATAAATAGCCTCAAATTGCACCACATAATAGGGAATGCACCTAAAAAGGTAGGTTTAAGATGCACATGTCAAGTGCTAAACTTAAGTGCAAGGGCCAGTCTAGTAAATGAAACCTTACATGACAAGTGAAGCTAAGACTTAATTCGACTCAACTAGGGTTCTAATCTCAAATAGATCAAGTTGCCCTTATGTCCATATTTTTAATTAGAGTCAACATGCTCTTTGGTCCCTACTCCAATAGCCAGCCATGATGGACCCAAAACACTCGTGGGTATATCATTTTCAAAAAAATGATACATCTTGAAGTTGACCCAAGAAGGTTCAAATGTAGACACAAGTTCCCGCTATCTTGAGGGAAGGAAACCCTAGGATAAACTTAGAACCCCACCAATAGATTTCTAAGATGGGAAAATGGTTACCAACGGATCAATTAAATCCTAGATCGGGATCTTAAGATGAGAACCAAAGGTTAGTAACTTAGGGAAGCTGTCATCCAAAACTATAGCAAAATTTCTCACCCCTATTACATAAGAGAGAGGTCGAAAATGGGTTATTCTCTATCCCTCAAAAAATAATGAAAAATGATGCCTAGGCAGAAAAGACCAAGAAGGGCGACACCAAGGTCAAAGATGAGGACTCCACCTTAGCAGATATCCTGAGCACTCGCCTTCATTGTTTGTTTGTGCTTGTAAATCTAGATTCAATTTCTGCGGAAGGGATGTATGACCCAAGCTCACAACAAAAATTTGAATAATGAATTAGGTTGAATTCAAGGAGGGTGTGCCAAGCTACCCCAGCTAGCCGCCAACCCTAGCCAAGGGGGTTCCAAATAATTGTGACAGGAATGTGACCCGAACCTGCCACGAGAGGTCTCTCCATGGGTTAGTTTGAATGTAGGAGGATGCTTGGATGCCAGGGGAGGGCTCTGGCTATAAATTCTCTACCTCTGGGTTGTCCTACTCAAATGCTCTACGTGACTCCGAATGGATTCTCAAGGCCCTGATACTAATGCAAGGGCAGAAACTTGGAAGAAATAATATGCATCCTCACGGATTGCAATATCCGTCCTTTTTGGACAAGACTTGTATTTCAGTTAAAAGGATAATATAAACTTCACTTCCAAAGAACTTGTCTGAATGGTTTTTGTGTCAGTGCTATAAGTTATGCAAACAAACCCTGTTTCCCAAAAGGCTTAATTAAGGAAGTTGTTTTTTAAATGTCATACATAAATGTGATAGACCTAATTAGATAACTAAAGAATGCCATTGAGAGAAGTGGGTGGGTGAAACCCCTGATGGATCCATCCTACAGTAGGGTGGTCCTAGAGAACCGGGAGGCTTCTCACAAGGTTCTATAGACATACGACATTTAGGTAATATTAGATTAGAATCCGATTCATGCCATTTTAGGGAACCGGAATGGGACTATGCCTTATAGGCAGAGAGGTTGAACGGTGCATCCCTCTCATTTCCCATTCTCTTTGAACCAAGTGCGGCATGGATCTGCTTCGGGCTGGGTATCTCTGCGTAAAGTAGGATGTCCAGGATCCAATACTAGAAGGTTGTTAGGAGACCTCGATAACCAGAAACCCAAATTGCATGTCGATCCTTGTGGTTTTGGCTGCGAACATTCCATTGCGAGGTGGACTCAGGAAACCCTAGACGACAAACCCCAAAACATTCCATGGGAGTGCTGAGCGGCAACGCTTAGATTCGTTTCTTGGACTGCTAAAAACATGCATGTATAGCTGTTAGGCGGGCCCTTTGAGAGTTGGTATCATAGCAAACCAATGAATAGAACAATCCAGATAGGAATAAATTGGGACAAGTGAAGTGACGTTTTCTAATACGATGGGGATCTTGGATCGAATCTACAACCCCTCACCGTTGTATGTGGAAAGGCCTTGGACTTGGAGCGTGGGGTATTGTTATATAGATGCCAACCAACTCACCTATCTTCAAAACAACTTGAAGAGACTAAAATGGTTGGAGGACTTGAAGGTCATCAAATTATTCATCTTCCATGTGGCTCGTGTAAATTCGATCCTACACATCGGATACGGGCAAGTAGAACAAAATCGTTATATCTATGATGAGGTTGTCAAAGTCTTGCTAGCTATTAGAATTAAAGTAATGGGGTGAAACAAACGTCATGGCTATCGAAAATGGAGACTTCCTGAACTTCCCATGACTTACCGTTTCCTGAGAATCCATTCCCCCAATCCATATTACTATCCTATCCCTGTAGAAGCTGAATCCAATAGGGAATTATTAACTTGGCATTGATGTATCTATTGAAAAGAAAATCATCCCAACCAATTCTTATCTATTCCCGAATAATTTTACTTGAAGCTTATGCTTCTTTATCGATAAATAAGAATTTTATGTTCATTTGATTTGTTGTATAGTATTGATGAAAAATAATTTGCACATTGATTCAAGATGTGTAGAGATACTCATTGATTCAAGATGTGTAGAGATATGTAAATGTTATCTTAACACAAAGGTTTTAATGCAAAACCAGATTCAACCCCAAGCACAGAACCAAAGTCTTGTTTCCGCACTAAGCCTAGCAGAGGCACAAGAGAATAAGTTTCTTCTCAAACAGGTTAAACCACCAGAATTCAATAGAAAAGAGAAGCCTGTTGAAGCTCATGCCAAAGTTTGGATTGAATCAATGGAGGATTACTTCAGCAAGAATAGAACTTGTAAACTAGGCTATGATTGCTAAGCGCAAGCTTACCAACGAGGCTAGACTCTGGTGGAAGCAATGGTGTAAGGACCAAGCACTCTCTGAAAACACAATAACTTGGGAGAAACTAAAGGAAGTAATGCAAGGAAGATACATGCCACCTGCATACAGAACTTAGAAGATGAATGAGTTCTTCAAGTTGAAACGGTTGGGCCTATCTCTAGAGGCGTACTACTCGAGATTTGTCTCCTTGTTGAAATACACCCCGACAATGAGTATTCCCCAACAAGTCTCAAAGTTCTATGATGGGCTGAACCCACCATTGAACACTTGTTTGGAATCAATGCGTCCCTCAGATTTGTAAGATGAATTGATAAGAGCAGGACCTATTGCCCAAGAAGTCTAGCCGAAGCCCAAAAATAATAGACCCTGGTCTCACAAAGACCTAGAATCCAGGAATGTGAAAAGCTCAATTCAAGAAGGCTCAAGGACAAAGTCAAGGTGAATGAAAGAAGCCAAGGGCAAATGTAATCAGGGACTTTGTCCCCACTCAAAGAAGTGATCATAGCATGCGATGTTTCCACTGTAATGAACCTGGACACTTCAAAAGGGAATGTCCTAAACTTGGCAGAGAGCGTCACCAAGGAAAATTCAATGGCCAAGCTAGAGCTACCCGTGGCTGCGCGGACATGCAGCAATGGAAAGGGCAAAAACTTCCAATATCTCCTCTAAGGGAATAACGTAAAGAAGACCAGTCCATGGAAGTTGAGATTGAGAGGGCATCCGTTCATGCTACTCTCCATTAAAGGGGGCCAAACTGCCAATTCGCGATGATCCAAACACCATCAGATTACCAAGGTTATAAATTCAAAACCCTGATTGACTGTGTGGCAGCACTCATTCTTTCATTTCACCAAGTTGTGAAAGAATGTTATGGATAGCCATTGTTGTTGCACCCACTTTGCTTGTCGAACTAGCAAATGGGTGAGAAATCACTTGCACTAGACAAACTGCTAAGGTGGAATTCCTACTCCAAAATGAGCCCACATCCGTTAAGTTCAGGATAATGAACCAATGATGCTCACATTCATTGCGGGAAAAAACAAGTCTCCTTCCATAATCCTAAAGGCGAGAAGGTGACAACGCAAGGAGAAGCAGGCAAACCAAAAATCCAGCCAACTAAGGCAATGTGAATAGTTCAAGGAATAAGGAAAGGATTACCTGTCTACCTGATCAAGCTAAATAAATTGGAATAGGTAGAGCACACCAATGAAGAACCATCATGGCTAAAAGAGTATGTGGACGAGTTCCCATAAGAGTTGACTGAATTACCACCACCTAGAGAAGTGGATCATGAGATTAAGCTAACACCAAGAGTTGCATCAGTCGCAAAAAGTCCCACCCTACAAGATGTCCATTTTGAAAGCTATTGAGTTAAAGGAACAACTCAAACAGCTATTGGACCAAGGGTACATACGGCACAACAGTTCTCCTTGGGGAGCTCCAATCTTGTTCCAAAAGAAGAAGGATGGTACACTTCGCCTTTGCATCGATTATAAAGGCCTGAGAACCAAGTAACCATCAAGAATAAATATCCTATCCCAAGGATAGATTAGTTACTTGATCGATTGCAAGGAGAAAAAATCTTCTCCAAGATCGATTTGAGGTCATGATACTACCAGATCCGTGTCAAAGAAGAATATATTCCTAAGACGGCTTTCAACACAAGATATGGTCATTTCGAATTCACAGTAATGTCTTTCGGATTGATTAATGCCCCTACCACCTTTAACAGACTTATGCAATACATTTTTATACCATATCTTGACGATTTTGTGCTTGTCTTCTTCGATGATACCTTGATTTATTCCAAGAAAGAGGAGGATCATGAATCCCAAGTTCGCATCATCCTTGAGACCATGAGAACTCATAAGCTCTATGCTTAGAAGAAAAAGTGTGCCTTCCTCAAGAGACTGATAGAATACCTTGGATTTATTGTGTCAAATGAAGGAATCTCTATAGATCCTACAAAGGTCAAGGATGTCCAAGAGTGGCCTCCACAACTATGTTAAAGAAGTGCGTAGCTTTTTTGGATTAACAGGTTGGTACAGGATCTTCATTAAGGATTATGCCTTAATCACAGCACCCCTCACCAATTTGCTAAAAAAGCAGGTTGCCATAGTCTGGACGCCCATTGAATAATTTAAAGTTTTGATCAACTCAAGCATAGCTTAGTGACATCACCGATTCTGAAACTCCCTGGCTTGAGCAAGGAATTTGAAGTTGTCACGAATGCTAGTTCACTTGCACTAGGCTGTGTACTAATGCAAGAAGGTCATCCTATAGTGTATTCTTCGAGGAAGCTAAAAACCCATGAAAGGAATTACGCTATCCATGATCTGGAGCTATTAGCAGTTATTCGTGCTCTCAAACTTTGGCGACACTATTTGCTTGGCAACAATTTTTCTTTGGTCACGGACCATAAGAGCCTTAAATGGATCTTCACCTAGACCGGCCTCAATATGAGGCAACGTCGTTGGATTGAGGTTCTGCAAGAATATAACTTTGAGATCAAGTATCAGCCTGGCAAAGAGAATGCAGTCGTTGATGCCTTAAGTCGCAAAGTGTTCCTCAACTCTCTTATTATGGAGGAACCCTCGATGGCAGAATCATTGGCAACCATGGTATCAATGCCTAGCAACCCTATCCTTGAATTAGCAAAGGAGGAAGCTAGCCATGACCCAGAATATCTTAAGATGATGAAAGAGATTTTGAAAAATGATCAAAACCCTAAACTCAAAGTCAAGTATCAAGAATTTTCTATCGGTGAGGGACTTGTCTATGACAAGATTGTGCATACCCTCAAGCAGGAAACTCAAATAGAGAATAGTTTGGAAAGCACATGATTCCCCCCTTTTCAGGCCATCCTGGATATGTCAAGACCCTCAACACGGTTGGGAGGAGCTACCATTGGGAAAAGCTTAAGGGAGATGTGCTCAAATATGTCACTGAATGTTTGTCTTGCCAGCATATTAAGGCAGAACATGTTAAAATGCCTGGGAAGCTGCAACCTCTTGACATTCCCCAAATGAAGTGGGAATTTATCAGCATGGACTTTGTTGTTGGGTGACCTTCAATTTAAGGAGGGTACAATTCAATCATGGTTATTGTGGGAGCTTTCGCTCAATCACCAAGACCCTCGGACCGCTTATTGTTTCAAGTGTTTCAAGCCGAGTACTAATGGCTACCTCTCACATAGCCGACGCGCCATCCATATCTACGGGCATAGTGAGCTTACCTCCATGCCGATCGAGTTACCTCCTCTCCCGCGTACTCCGGTAGCTCCACGATCCAAGTGCAAGCTTCAAGCAAGCTCCATCCTCATGCTCCACGCTCCAAGCTCCATTGTCGCGAGCAAGACAAGAGAAGAGAAGAGAAGAGAAGAAGAGAGGAGAAGATGGAGAGCTTCTCCTACCTGGTCCCTCACCCTCGCACACTCACTCCCTCACACTCTCACACTCCCTCCCTCAAGCACAAGCTCAAGCAAGCAAGAACAAGAAGAAGAAGAGGAGGAGGAGAGCCACTTTTGGCCACACACAAGAATGAGCTTCTCATTCACTTTTCAACTTTATATACAAAACCCTAAATCCCTTTTGGGCGATCATCCCCTTATCCCCTTTTTTACATGGCCGATCGTGGCCTAGGCCCTTTTTCCCATTGTCCTTTTATCTTCCTAGCTTCCTTTCCACCGCCATGTACATTTACAAATTGCACGGGTGAGAGTGCGGTACTCCTTAAATTAAATCATGATGCGCTTGCGCTCTTTTACAAAAGTAGTGACTTGCGCTTTTCCTTGTGCACCTTTCTTCCTTATTTAGGACTCTTCTCCTTGTGCGTCTTTGTCTTTCGTTTCACTTTGCCTTGGCCTTTGTCTTCTGCTTTAGCTTTTCCAAATTTTCCACCTTGTTCGTCTGAGGGTTAACATTACCCCCCTCCTAGACGAGTGCCAGTCTCATGGCACTCACCATCATAGGCAGCAGGCTTTAGCGTGCACCGAAGACGTGGGTGGCAAAGATGTCTATGGTTGCCATGGAGGAATGTTGGTAGTGGTGGGGAGGAAGGTCGTTGGGGGTCAAGGTGGCTGGTGGTAGGGCTATTGGAGTTGGTGGTAGGGTTGTTCTTTGTGGGGATTGCACTAATGGAGTACAAGTGGCAGTTTGTTGGGGATTCTGCACATGACGATTCTTGGCGGGCTTGCAGGATGATAAAGGATAGGAATTCAGAGCTGAGTGTCGATGAAGAGCAAACGACACTTTCGTTGGAGTCTTCAATACCTACAATTGAAAACCTCTCCTAAGTGGTCTCTCCCTAGGGGTAGTGCTAGTCTTCTCTATCGTGCACAAGACATAGTTTAATTAGTTTGGGAGACAGGTCGAACTCTAAGCAAGCTGAGAGTATTGTCCTGCACTTGAGGACCCAAACTGTGTATATATTTTGGTACAGATATTATGTGAGTGCTCATGCATACTTAGATATTACGTAGTTAGAAGACGGCAGGCTGGTTTCTCATAACAATGTGTGGATGAAGCAAAGTTGTCCATGTTGAGAAGAAGTACACGTGAGGGTGTATGCGACATCCTTTTTATTGTGACTGCACGACGTAACATAATTGAACACAAGGACACTGCACTGTCGGTAGCTGGTAGCTATTGGACCTATGTGATGAGGACAATGTACTTTTCATGGCCATTCGTGCAATGCTTACCACAATTGATTGGAATGGTATTAAGGCAGAGTGCAAGAGGGAATCATGTGAATGGGTCAGGGTGACAGGTCGAACCATAGGTGAGACAAGCTCCCTAGGTATGTCCTGCCCTTGATGTGCCCTGAACTATTGTGGGTGATGCTAGGGGGCTAGGGGACTAGGGACGGAGCCAGCCGACCAAGGTCACTGGACGCACCTAATTTGAGGACCCCTAGGTGCTGTGCTGTGATCGTGGGTGCTTGCTATCTTTTCGTTCTTCTCTTCTCTTTTCTTTTTTTCTTTTTTTTGATTTCTTTCTTTCCTTGTCTTCTCTTTTTTCCTTTTCTGTTTTCTCTTTTTTTTCTTTCTTTCTTTTTCTTATGCTTTTTCTTTCTTTCTTTTTTGACTTGCCTGAGTACAACCATTGCAATATGTTGAGGCTATCAGCCTTTCAATGGGTTGGGAAATGTCAAGCTTCGAAGGCTCAGGAAATGGATATTACAGTGATGATTGTGCCCTAGCCTCGTTGTTAGAGAAGCAGTTGTTGAGATGGGGAGATACGCTTGAGATACTGCAAACCTCTTTGCGACACGCGATGTTGGTACAATTGAGGTAACAACCGTCATGAGCCCACTGTAGAGCTTGACCCAAGAAGAGAGCGTAGCCCATGATTATGCTTTGGTTCGTGCGATGTGGGCACTCGCAAGGGTGATTTTTTGCGTTCGGCAGTGTGGCTTTGTCGCGGTTCTTTGTGAGGTTGGTGGTCTTGCGGTGGCTTGGGCATTGAACACGTTTGCACAAAGACCTGTGTCATCCTGCATCCACTTGTCACTTCATGAGAGTATATGCAAGTCGCATGCGTCAAGTACAACAAACAAATGCAATCATGTCAAGATATAATTTTTTCAAAATCCTATAATGATGATTGCGATGCCTATTCCAGTCCTTGTTAAAGACGTGCATATATTAGCGATAGGTAAGGGAAGTGTGTACAGGTGGGGAGCCTGCCCCTTTAATCATCAAAAGACAAAAATTTATGGCAGGATGGCTTGTTAAGTTTCTTGTATATCATAGGGGCTACTCGATTTGCATGAGGCGGAGTGAGTCCAGGTGGTCAGGCGACTGAGGCTATGCTGATGAGGGGCTCCTGTGAGGTTGGGCAAGGAAGATGTCGGTCGGGACTTGAATGGTGTAGTCTCTGGCCGCAACCATTTCTAAAATGCTTTTGAACAATGCATCGAATTCTTCCTTGTCTCGAGCTGCCCTTTCTGCCTTTAAGCACCTGGTGCCCAAGCATCTGTTGGGGGCTCGCACAACTAGTGTTGCCACACCTTGTGTGCTTCTTTGAGCTTCTACTCCCCCAGCCTGGGGATTCTTCATCCTATACTCGGGGCGATGTCGCTTGGGACCTCATTTCTTTGCATACCTTTTAAGGGTAGGTACGTAGCGCACCGGCGGGGGAGCTTGTGCTGCATGTTCCCTTTGACATCGGAGAGCGTCTTTGCAAGCCAGCTACCCTGGGTGCTCCATGTCTTCCACATAGAGGGACCTGCAAAATGCAAACCAAGGATTAGGCCTTGATATAGGATAAAACCATTCACATGGAAAGGATTAGGCCTTGATAGTGTGGGTTATCAAGCGCATATGATGAGGAGGGAAGAGGTGAGGCATGCAATGGTTGTAGTAGAGGGATGGCCCCTGTGATGATATTTGTTTGGCCTCCAACCATTAGCAGATCTTGGCTTATGCTAAGTTGCGTGGATTGGTTGTCAGGGAGCGGGGCAGGGCTCATCCTCGGAAGGATAGACCATATAGGAGAGAGGTGTATGGAAAGAGACTGTACCCTATCCACACCCTCAAAGATGTTGGTCAAGGCTTCCTATGGTGGTAATGAGGGTCGCATGCCCTCCGCCTGCAGGTGGGAATGTTCACACAACTTCTAAATGTGTCGTGAGAGGAGGACCTGAGGAGCTTAGCCTGTGGAACCCAACTCTTCTCCCTACGCTTGACTATTATTGATTTGTGTGTTGATAGTGTCTATACAGGGTCACAAAAGTCATTGTTTATTTATATACATATCCATGAATCCATGTCATGTCACAAGGATAAAAGCCAATTGTAGAATTTTGGATTGTACTGAAGCATGGCACACGCATCTAGTACTCGTGGCAGCTTACTCAATACCAATAGATATTTTGCAACATCGAGTAGCATGGAACCTTGTCCAAGTCTACTGGCAACATGTAACTCCTCCTCAGTGAGAACCTTATCAAACAGAGAGTTGTCTTGGCTAGGTTTAGCTAAGTCCGCTCCCCAAATGGTAGTCAGCACAACTCGAAAGGAAGTTGCTGCCACATAGGTTGGGTCTCATTGAGACCGCCATTTGACCAATCGCTCCTCTGAGACTGTCATGATCTGGGCTCCTAGTTCGGCCATTGCAACGCGGTTTTCACACCAACGTTGTTCAAATTGACTTCGACCCTCTTATCACTTTAGTTGTTCTATCTCTAAGAGATTTGGTTGGCAGAGCACATCATTGAATGTGACAGTCAAGCGTAGTTCGTCAGCTTCCTCGTCAGAGATGAGTCGCATGCGTTCATACAGGAGCCTGTTATAGTGCTCGTCAAGATGTTCTTGCCCTTCCCAGGATAAGATAAATGGCAAGTATTCTTCAATCTGCTCTTTAGGGAACGCGCCCATGTCTGCCAAGATGTAGACAAGTGCGAACACTTTGAGCTTAGCATCCAACTCGGTTAAGCATTCTATGACACTTCTATGTTCAACGAGGGCTTGCTCGGTTGCTATCTCATGAAAAGTTCTAGGAGTTTGCCTGGGCTTTAGCATAGCTGGGGGCTGAGGCCTAGACGAGCAGGTTTGGCCAATGCTAGGATTTCTTATTCTCTCGGGGTCTCCATGTTTCTCCTGAGGCTTTGTTATTGCGTCATGATTCTTGTTGGATGTGACTAGTATAGTTTTGTCACCCTGTTGTGACGGCGTTGTATCCACTCTTGATTGGTCAATGCAAGTTCTATTGTCAGTGGATTGAGTATTGCAAGCAGCCATTGATGGTAACGATTGCTTTGATTTTTCAGAGCACATGGATGTGTCTGAGGTTTCACCGCTATTAGGAGAGGCATCAATGGGATCATTGGTGGATGGACTCGATGCTTTATTCCTGAGCTCTCCAGCGCTCTTGGTGTCAATGTCCTCAGGATCCCCAACCACCTATGACTGTTGTTGTTTTCATTGTTTTCTCCTCTTTTTCTTGGTCAGTGAAGGTGCATCTCTCAATGACACAGGACCCTAGACTAGGTTGACCGTTGACGTGCTTGGTTGGGCCTCATCATTCTCTCTCTCTAGTGTGTCCTCACGGGACATAGCCGCGGCCTGCTGAATAGCCTCGCTAGGTTGTGAGGGTACAACTGCCTCCCTTTTTGGAGAGTCTAGCTCTTCAACCAATTCCCTTATGTTTTACTCCTCCAGCTTAGGCTTTAGGCACTCTGCTAGAGTTGTCAAGGAAGTTGGCTGTGACACCTCCTCCACAGGTAAACTACTAAGGACACATTCCACAAGGGGCATTGTCATGGCCAAGGGCTGTGAGACTATTGTGATCCCTGATTGTAAGTAGTAGCGGCTAGTCCAATGGGCTGGCTACCCTTGGTGGATTGCGGTGTCAAGTCCCTAGGGCGCTCAGAAGTGGTCGTGTCTTTTGTTTCCCTTTGAGCATTCATCTATGTAGATCGAGCACGAGTTGATCTAGTCACATTAGGTTGCTCAGGCATATCCTTGGGCCGAGAGCTACGGATGGTGTCATGTCCCACCTCTTGGACATTTGGAAGCTTAGATGGAGATAGAGACTAGGATTGAGTAGTCGCCCTTGGCGACCGCTGATGCGCTTCGTGTGTCCGTTTGGAAAAAGAGGGTGTAGGAGATCTATGACTCTTAGGTGGACTGGGCACTGGCTGAATGATTTGCTCGAGGCTATTAGGCAATTGTGCCATTTGCTTTGTTGAGCAATCAGCCTTCCCATGAGCAATGTTGTGCCTCTAGTGCTCATTATCCTTTTGGGAAGTCGAAAGCTCCTTAAGCACTAATGGTATTTGTGCACGCTCAATGGTTGCATATGACCTATGCTTATTAAGCATGCTAGGCTTTGGCTCTTTCTTTCAAATGCTCATGTTTTGTTTCTTGCCTCGAGACCTGGAGGTTCTCTTAGGTTTCCTCCTGTGCCTCGTTGCTTTTGGTATAATCTGGCCTTTAGCTGATAGAGGTGGTTTAGTAGGGGGTTTTGGTATCCAAATCCATCGATTACCTGCGTAATACCCTTGAGCATGTAGCAATGCTTTGGATATCCATCGCGACGTTGTGCCGACCCTCCATCGATGCTTTGTCTATAAGGCTTGGGCTTCTTTTGGGTGCTTCTATGATATTTGTAAGTCCAAAGCCAGTCCTTGGCATTGTCTCTTGACCTTCTTGTTTCAAGCATGGCCTCACTCACTGGTTCTCGTTGCTCGACCTGTGCTTGTATCAATTTTTCCAACAAGTCCTTGGTCTCATTAGTAGGCTTGACTGTTATGTCAGCACCTTCCTTGCCTTTCCCTCGAGGTTCGACGAGGTCACCCTTGCTAAAGGTTGTGACTATCCTCACACCCGGTAGTGTCAGGTGTAACCTCTGTGCTACATAGTCAGCCTCACACTTGGTCGCCCTTTTGAAGTGTCTTCCTAGGAGGTTTTCCTTCCCGCAGCTAGCACTATTTGGAGGAACATGAAATAGGATAGGTATAGCTTTCAGTTTCAATTGCCACAAGGATTCTGCACTTCCCTATGAGCGCTTGTGGGTGTCCCCCATAAGGGCTAAGAGTTGCACTAGTCGGTGCCAGCTCTAGTTGGCCTAGTAGGGTCCATGATTCATAGGTCAAGATATTGAAATCTGCTCCTTCATCAATCAGAGCATCAATAGTATGCTCTCTTTTAGCAGTGAGTTTCACCCTAAGATAAGCAGTGAATTTCATCTTCTAGGTCTGGCTTGTAAGTTGAAGCCTTCTGACAAATGCCCTTGAGTCCCCAACTGCATGACCAGATATGGATTCTCCACTGATGTCTTGGATTGTCAGTGCACTGCTATTCAAGGAGCATCTATCGTCAGGACTGTCATATCTAGTCATTCTTGCTGTTGTAGCTTGATGTTGTTGCTTTCCGCTTTGACTAGAATGCAGTCCTAATGCAACACGTGTGTGTTTTTACAGTGTGGCCTTTTTGCCCTTGTTGGCTAGATTGGCCCATTAATGTTCTAGGGTCTCTGTTTCTCTCTATTCGAGTATGGGCTTTTGGTTGCTCTTTTGCAAGTGAGAATCCATGCTTGTGTAGAGACATTACTACACTAGGGTCCAATTTCAAGGACCTATCATGACGCGCATTTTCTCTCCAACCTACTTGGGGGAGGTGTGGAGGGGGCAGAGCCCCCTCTATGAGGGTCTTGGGGGGGTAGTCCCCCCGGCCCGCAGGGCCGTTACAGTAAACACCATGCGCAATTTGGAGGACTGTTTATAGCCAAATTTTAAACTACTCGCTCTAACTTTCAGCCTAGTGATGGTTCTGTGATGTGCCTTTAGCTCTACGTAGCCTTTGGGGTCAATTTCGGGGTTTGGATGCATCAAAATTTGTGTTCTAGTAGATACATGTCCAATTTTGACAATTTTCTGTCCGATTCTCAGGTATCCGATTTTCAAGAGTCCGATTATCAGAATTGGACATCCGATTTTGGGTTGGTCCAATCGGCCCAATGGTCCAATTCTGGTCACGTCCAATTTCTGGAATCGGACATCCAATTTTGACAAGCGTCTAATTCTGAGTGATCCAAGTGTCCAATTTTCAAAATCGGACAGGCGAGTGTCCAATCAGTCGAACAAGGGTGGTGATTGGTCTGATTCTGGGAGTCGGATCGGGAGGGTGGTCCAATTTTCGGAGTCAGATGGTTTCTGGAGAGGTCCGATTTTCAAAGTCGGACAGTCCGACTCCAGAGATAGGGCAATCCTATTCTGGGACTCAGACAAACTGATCCGATTGCGCGGACGACGGCCTGCGAGTCGCATGCGACGCCTCTAGGCTGACGTCTACTTCACCGAATCGTGTCGTGCCGCCTAATTAGATGCAAAGCCATAGAGGGAAATGCCTAGCATACCTGAAAATGATGTGGCGCTCTAATCGATCAGCACGTTGACGATCTCCCCACAGGTCTCTCTCTCTCTCTCTCTCTCTCTCTCTCTCTCTCTCTCTCTCTCTCTCTCTCTCTCTCTCTCTCTCTCTCTCTCTCTCTCTCTCTCCTTGGCTCTCAAGCTCACTCTCTTCTCACAGGGCAGGATGTCAAATGTGGTCTTTCCTGGTTCCTTGGGTCTCTTATTGCCCCATCCCAGCTTGTTGTGACCTCAAAGGTTAGTCCCTCATACTCTTCCAACTAGAAATCCGAATCTGTGCCCCTATTTCCTTGTTTCAGCTTGTTATACAGCAACAGAAAACCTTATTGTTTTCCTTCTTTTTTCTTATCCTAACCTTAACCTAATGCAACAACAATCAAAACCAGAGATAGAGATGGATGGTCCTACTCTAATATTCAACAACAAATCAAAAACCTACTTGCTAAGGAGATCGAATACCTCTTCAAACTCCCTCGCTTCCTACCTATCTACCTCAAGCACCGGTTCGGGGAAAACCCTACTCCAATACTCGATTAGAAGCCTGCAAGCGCTCAAGGCTTGAATTCATTAGTCCCAGAAAACGGAACCAAAATGTGGGAGCTTTCGCTCAATAGCCAAGACCCTCGGACCGCTTATTGTTTCAAGCATTCCAAGCCGAGCACTAATGACTACCTCTCACATAGCCAATGTGCCATCCATATCTACGGGTGTAGTGAGCTTACCTCCATGCTAATCGAGTTACCTCCTCTCCCACGCACTCCGATAGCTCCACGATCCAAGTGCAAGCTTCAAGCAAGCTCCATCCTCAAGCTCCACGCTCCAAGCTCCATTGCCACGAGCAAGACAAGAGAAGAGAAGAGAAGAGAAGAACAGAGGAGAAGATTGAGAGCTTCTCCTCCCCGGTCCCTCACCCTCGCACACTCACTCCCTCACACTCTCACACTCCCTCCCTCAAGCACAAGCTCAAGCAAGCAAGAACAAGAAGAATAAGAATAAGAAGAGGAGAGCCACTTTTGGCCACACATAAGAATGAGCTTCTCATTCACTTTTCAACTTTGTATACAAAACCCTAAATCCCTTTTGGGCAGTCATCCCCTTATCCCCCTTTTTACATGGCCGGCCGTAGCCTAGGCCCTTTTTCCCATTGTCCTTTTATCTTCCTAGCTTCCTTTCCACTGCCCATCTACATTTACAAATTGCATGGATGAGAGCCCAGCGCTCCTTAAATTAAATCATGATGCGCTTGCGCTCTTTTACAAAAGTAGTGACTTGCGCTTTTCCTTGTGCGCCTTTCTCCCTTATTTAGGACTCTCCGTTTCACTTTCCCTTGGCCTTTGTCTTCTGCTTTAGCTTTTCCAGATTTTCCACCTTGTTCGTCTGAGGGTTCACAGTTATAGTAGACATGCTCACTAATATTACACATCTCGTTCCAGTCAAGACAAACTATAAAGCTTTAGATATTGCCAAATTGTTCATCAAAGAGATATTCAGACTCCATGGGTTGCCTAAAAGGATTGTTAGTGACCGTGATTCCCTCTTCACATCTCATTTTTGGCGAGGGATATTTGAGGCCATTGGGACTTAACTCTGTTCCAGTACAGCCTATCACCCTCAAACTGATGGCCAAATGGAGAGAGTCAACCAAGTCATTGAAGACGTTATTAGGGCATATTGATGTCGCAAACCTAGAAAACGAATCCAATATCTACCATTGGTTGAGTTCACCTATAATGCTTCCTACCAACAAAGCATTCAAATGACACCTTTTCAAGCATTGTATGGGCATGATTGTCGTACCCCATTGAACTTTTCAGATCCTACCTTGAGGGTAGAAGCTTCCAAGAAGATGCTTGAGGAGATGGATGAGTAGGTCAAGGCCATCAGACAAGACATTAGAGCCACCAAGGATAGGCAGAAAACCTATGCGGATCTAAATAGACAAGAGAGACTCTTCAAAGAAGGGGATATGGTTTTTATTTGAGTACGACCCAATAAGAGTTCCTTATCACTGGGAGAATTTAAGAAACTAAGTCCAAGGTATTGTGAACCTTACAAGATCCTCAAATGCCTAGGGCCCAATGCCTACAAACTCCAACTCCCTGAGAACGTAAAGGTTCACAATGTATTCCATGTTATCCTACTAAAGAAATATGTATCCAATCTTAGCCATGTATTCAATGGTCAACAAGTTGTAATGCCAAGCCAAGGAGTCCTTGAGCTCTGGCCAGATAGAATCCTAGACACTCGAAAAAAGAGATTGAGGAGTAGAACCCTCAAAGAGTATCTCATCCAGTTGACCGACTACCCAAAAGAAGATGCCACATGGATTGATGAGAGTACTCTCAACCAACAATACCCCCAATTCCTTTCGAAATGAGGACATCTCGATTCCTTAAGGGGGAAGGATGTAATAGAGTGTCTCCGTCGTCATTATGAAGACCCCCCCTTGTTTCATTTTTCCATCGCCATTAGATTTTTCCCACACCTTTTGTACCCAAATTAATGAATTAATATTAAAAAAGAAATTATTTCCTAAGTGTCACCCCTTGTCAACACCGTTGAGTGACAAAGGGAGAGGGAGTAAAACTCCGAGTTGACGAGATTAACGAGGAGTTGGAAAAGGTAAAGAACGGACGGGAGGGAGCTGAACATGTAGTTGAGCAAGAGAAGAGGATGACGGGAATCACCGAGCTATAGTGAAATCGACAAGGAGATAGATGAAGGAAATGATGATTACAATGGGGGGAGGGATACATTTGTGCCACCTCCAAACCCCCCCCCCCCCCCCCCCCCAATATCCCTTCCTTCTCTCAATAGGCTGCATGGTAGTAGAAAAATCTAGGGGTCATGTGTAGTTAAGGACCCCCTATCATAGCATTCCCCCCCCCCCCCCTCCCATTTTTACCCACCTCACCCTTATAAATCCCCCCTCCTTAAACAGGAAGGAGGAAAACCTCTTCTTTTTCCCTCAATATTGTCATCCTTCCCCCTTCATCCCCCCCCCCCCCTTTTCCTTTCAACAAGCATAATCATTATTTTTCTTCTCCCCTTGCTACCAATTTGAGAAGGAGAGAAGGAGAGGGAGAGGTAGTGGAGGAGAGGAAGAGAGAAGGAAAGAGAGGAAAGGAGAACCTAGAGTAAGAGAGAAAGAGAGAGACAAAGACAGAGACAGAGAGAAAAGAGGCCAAAAAAACTCCTCTCGTGGGCAAAGGCTCGAGTACCCTCTCTTTCCCATCGCGAGTCCCATAACCACCCCATCAATTTCCTTTAAAGGGGACAAGAGATCTCGATATTCAAGACAAAGCATAGGGGACTCCGATACCAAGGAGTCTGTCGAGAGAAGTGAAGGTCGCTTCCAGCTCCGAAATGGCCCCAAAGCGTAAACTCTCCCAAGTAACTAGAAAAGCCGTGACTACGGGAGAAGGATCGGGCAAAGACGCCACCATCAACATGAATGGTTTATCAGGCCTGAATGCTAACTCGATACTCCAAAACCACGTACTGCTCCCATGTCTAGAAATTGAAATTGAATATTTAAGCATGGGTATCATTAGGAAAAAGTCATAGCTCGCATCGAGTAGCTTGCATATTTTGAAAGCTAGCTGAGAAGGGTTTAATAACCATGAGTTGTCGAGAGTAGATTAAGCATCTACGGTTTATTGCAAAAATTAAGTCAAGTATTAGGTTTGATCTTTCACAAATGCATCATAGATTTCCAGGGTACATAAATATTCCGTATAGGTCAATTGCATCCCATAGACCATCAAAGTAAATTAACTTGCATTTACAGTGAATGCATGTATACTCACATTTGAATAATTAAGTCATGCCTTTTGAGTTGCATAAATGCACTAGAAGAGATTTTTATGAATGGGGATCTCACATCGCAATAACGACTCGGGGAAGGCTTGCATTCTAGATTTACATGACATCATAAATAGCCTCAAATTGCACCATATAATAGGAAATGCACCTAAAAAGGTAGGTTTAAGATGTGCATGTCAAGTGCTAAACTTAACTGCAAGGGCCAGTCTAGTAAATGAAACCTTACATGACAAGTGAAGCTAAGACTTAATTCGACCCAACTAGGGTTCTAATCGCAAATAGATCAAGTTGCCCTTACGTCCATATTTTTAATTAGAGTCAACATTCTCTTTGGTCCCTACCCCAATAGCCAATCGTGATGGACCCAAAACACTCGTGGGTATATCATTTTCAAAAAAATGATACATCTTGAAGTTGACACAAGAAGGTTCAAATGTCATAGGCACATGAAGAATGACTATTCGCCAAGTACATTCGATGCTCGCAACTGTTCAAAATGGTAAATAGACTTAATTTATGTCAAACTAGCAAGAGGAGTATGTTAGATATGCTTAATGCCCCACCCTCATAAGGCGCCACCAATGATCCATGGTGCTCAAAGTTGTAAGGCCCCCATTATGAGGAGAAGCCAAATGTGAGCCCAGACATTGGTTGAGTCCTGACTTGTATATCAGATGAGGTCTGTGTAACCGGATGGAAAAAAGGTGACCATTGTGGATCTAATCTTTGGCTTGGATTGAGTAGTTAAGCTGATAACAACTCAAGGCACATTGCATCGAGTTGCAGGGTAAGGGAGTTAACCCGTGGTTGGATTCAAGGACGTTTAGTTCGATTTTAAAATTCTCAACAAAGGATTTTGTTCATGTACTCAATGTATACAAGCATCAGGGCTACTTAAACATAAGGGCAACTTGTTTCTCAAAATCAAGGGCTTAGCTTATTGATAAGTAGGAGGCTTGCTTATATTTGAAGCACATAGCCTACTTGCTACCCAAGCACACAGCCTACTTGTGTCTATTACAAAGAATAGAGAGAAGGAGAAAGAGATATAGAGTTGATTCTATGGATTCTCTATGGTCTGTTGAAATGAGAGCTCTTGGAGCTTTTTCGTCATTACTTGAATCAAATTGAAGCAAATTATAGGGATGGGTGTTTTCTACTACTTCTAAAGACTTCCAAACTAATCTTCACTAAAAAACCCTCATTCGTAATCTTTGGACTAAGGTTAGTCAAGCTGCAACCATCTTCACACTACTAAAAGAAGAAACATGTGTTTTGAACATATTTTTCTTAAGGTATATAGCCAAAAAATTGTAAAGAATTTGGTACACATAAGAGAGTACTTGAGTTGTTTGGCATTGCATTTGTCATTGTTTTTTTAATGTTGTAATGGCACTTGATTTACAACTTTGTATTCTCAATCCTGTAATTGATATTATTTTGGTTGCTTATTTTTTTAAACATATTTTACTATATGTACTATGTACAACCTAGCCCTTACGGGCGAACACAGGCACTGCCCTTTATCCCAACATTTAGCCTTGCAGGCCTTACTTGAGGAGTACAATGACCTGTTTCAGATGCCTATAGCCCTTCCCCCTAAGAGGCAAGTGGACCACCCACTTGATTTAGAGCCTCATTCCAAGCCAGTAAACAAGCCCCCTTATAGACTCTTGGGTTTTTCATTGAACCGAGTTCTTCCCCCTATTCATCCCCTGTCCTATTAGTCAAGAAGAAAGATGGCTCCTTTTTCACATGTGCATTGACTATAGAGACTTGAACAAAATCACAGTGAAGAACCACTACACCATCCCATGGATTGACGACTTGATAGATGAGTTGAAAGGGGCATGCTTTTTCACTAAGATTGAATTGCGCTTTGGCCACCATCAGATTCATATGAGGGGGGAGATGAGATCAAAATGGCCTTCAGGACTGATCATTGACTTTATCATTTTCTAATGATGCCTTTTGGGTTGATTAATGCCCCCGCCACATTTCAAAGCCTCATGAACAAAATGCTTCAACTCTTTCTATTCAAGTTTGTGCTTATTTTCTTTGATGGCATCCTCATTTACAACAAGTCATCAAAGGAGCACTTGGCACATGTCAAAAGTGTGTTTGACATATTAAGAGAGCATCAACTCTTTGCTAAGGAGAGCAAATGCAGTTCATGCAGACATATGTGGAGTACTTGGGACACATTGTGAGCAAAAATGGCATATAGGAGAGGCTAGAAGGTGCAATGTGTTAGGGACTAGCCCACTCCTTCCACCACCACTTTGCTACGTGGCTTCTTTGGTCTCTCTTCATTCTATAGATGCTTCATTAAGCACTATAGAATGAAGAGAGTCATTGTCTTATCGATTAAAAAAGGAGTCATTCTTTTGGGATGCCATTGATTCAAACAATTAAAGGATGTTCACCCCCATCCTTGTCTGCCCTGACTTCTCTAAGTTGTTTACCATTCATTGTGATGCAAGTGGTGGCAGGGGTATTGGTGCAGTATTGTTGCAAGAGCATGGTGTGATTGCATTTGAGAGCCGCAATCTTGATGAGAAGGAGATGCAAATGAATGTATATGACCAGGAGATATTGGCCACTCTCCATGTCATCAAGAAATGGCACCATTATTTGTATGGCAGTCGCTTCCAAGTAAAAAGTGACCATTGAGTCCTCTAATATTTCTTGGCTCAATCTACTTTGACTCCTAAGCAAAGGCGATGGTAGGTGACAACCTTACAAAACTATGCCTTTGACATTTCTCACACTCAGGGCAAGGACAATATTGTGGCTAATTCACTCTCTCGGATGTGGGCATGCAAAGTATCCTCTATTTCAGAATTGCAAGTTGAAGAGCTTCAAGAGGCTTACTTGTTAGATGATTACTTCAGCCACATCTTCCAGAACTTACAGCATGGGGTCATGGGTTAAAACTCCTAATATCAGCTCAAGCATGGCCTTATTTGGTCCCATGGCAAGATTGTCATCCCACACACTTCCCCCTTCACGCAAAAGATCAACTTGGGTGTTTTCAAAACATATGATAGGATTTCCCAGAGCTTTCATTAGAAAGGCTTATGGAGGAATGCCAAGGACTTTGTGACCAAGTGTGTTCCATGCCAACAAAACAAGGATAGTACACTCAGGCCCACTGGCCTCTTGCAGTCCCTCCCTATCCCTGAAGGGAAATGGACTCATATTGAAGTGGACTTCATCACTAGCCTTCCCATGACCAAGAAAGGGTGGAACAATATCTATGTGGTAGTTAATCCCCTCATCAAAGCTTCCCACTTTATCCCAAGACCCAATATATTGCCTCTCAGGTGGCCACCCAGTTTATGGAATATGTCTTCAAGTTGCATGGCTTACCACAAGTCATAGTCCATGATCGAGATGCAAAGTTTATGAGTAACTTCTGGCTGACATTTTTCACACCCATGGGGGCCATCCACTTCATACCACCCTCAACAGACTAATGGCCAGACTAAAAGAGTGAACAAAAGGCTTGAGACATATGTGAGGTACTTTTGCCATGATGTACAACACAGTTGGCATACGTGGCTCCACTTGGCTAAGTTTGGATATAATAACTCCACCCATTCCAGCATTGGAGTTTCCCCTTTTGGGGCCTTATACAGGTATAAGGTTCCCCTCCCTGCATTCTTATTTAATGATAAGATAAACCCTCAAAGTCAAGTTGGGTTGGATCAAATGCAAGCCTTCAGCAATGCAAAGTGAACCTTCAAAAGGCCCAAACACACATGAAACTCTATGCTAATGAGAAAAGAAGACATTTGGAATTCCAGGAAGGGAAATTGGTCCTTTTGAAAGTGCCTAAGTCTTGCTACTCCACTCTCAAAGAGGTCAACAGTTACAAACTAGCCTACCACTTCTATGGCGGCCCATACCGGATCCTAAAGAGAGTTCGTGACTTGGCCTACCAATTAGAACTTCCCCCTACCACCAAAATCTACTATGTGTTTCATATTAGCCAACTGAAACCCTTCATGGGCTCCTCAATGGATTATGTGGAAGAACTTCCCCCCATCAATGAAGAAGGCACCACTAAGTATATCCCTGAGGCAATCCTTGGGCAACGAGATAAGCACTTAAGATCTCAATCCATTAAAGAATACCTCATCAAATAGCAAGGTGTGCCCCTAGAAGAAGCCTCTTGGTGCTTGGAAACCATTGTCAATGAATTTTCCCACCTCCAAGCGGCCCAACGGCTAGCCGATTATGCCCCATTTGTGGAGGACACCATAATGGATCTTGAGGAGGAGAGAAAGCTAGCACTCAAAGCTTTGCAAGGCATAGTTGCGTACAACTAGGATTACTAGACTAGGAGCTTACACCAGAGCATGGAAATGCGAGAGATCTAGAGAGTGCTAGCCCTAGCAGGCAGAAATCGAATGGAGAGTGAGAGAGCGCTAAAAGGAGACCTCACACTGAGCGAGCTTCTAACGAAGTGGCTGCTAGATAACAGGTAGCAGAGCAAAGTGCTGCAATGTTAGCAACATCGCTACTGGCAAGGGCTAGGAGTCATCCAAGGCTCTAAGATCCAATCAAAAATTCCCGTGGTAGCGAAGCAGCTAGATAAGCTGCCTACAGAGCAGACTGCACACTGTTTTAGAATAGTATTGTGCTTATCCAAATCTCAAGCATGTGTACTCTACATACACTGAAAGTACTCGTCATATGCTCCATTTCGACATGTAGCATGCCCCAATTGGAATAGCCTATCAAAAGTTATGACCCGTTTACCTCAGCAGGACGGTCATGGACAGCATGCTATCCCTAGTATTTACCCACCCATTTTTCATTGTAAAAGGGCTCATAGTAGTACTCTCCAACCCTCCCTTAGCCCACCCATCACTCCCCTCCAGTTGTCTTTGTCTTTTAGGGCAAAAACCTTTAGGGTGGGGATGGATTGTAACAAGCAGGATACATACAAACTAGGGGTTAGATACCCAATCACATTGACAGGGGTATATAAGGTGTAAGAGTCCCAGATTAGGGCAATCAGTTATTATCAAGAACATATTCTTCACCTTCATCTTCAACTTCCATGGCTTCCTCCTCCCTTCTTCTCTCTTTTCTATCTTTCTCTCTCCTCTTCTAGTCTTCTTTCCTCTTCTTCTTGCTCTCTTTCTCTCTCTTCAGCTCCTCTCCTCTCTCCTCTCAGCTTCATTCATTACATATACTTGGACTAGTCACTCAAACTCTTGGCCATCTCATCAATGGATTGTATTCGACTTGAGTATCAAGATTCTTTGTCTCTTTGGCCCACCTACCCTCTTGTCACCACTCTCTTTTGTACTTGGCATCATCACCCGAGTGATGAGAGCCTTTAGTTCAATCAAAGTCACATTTTACCTATTGGCTACATTGGTATAGCAACATCATAAGCCTACAACCTCCATCGACTCCAATCACTTGTTTTGGTTTCTTGACCTTTGGCTATTAGAGCATCAGCTTACCTAGGGTTATAATAAGGAATCATTTTTAGTCAAATGAGTAATTGTATGAGGTTTTTAAAGGAATAACGCTAATTTTGGGCTTAAAAACTCAAACAAGCCCAATATACAAACATTAAGGATTTTGGTACAAATTTGCCCTCAAACGCTCAAAATAAGGTTTATTAGCATTACTTCACCCTATTTTTGAAACTTTTATTTCTTGTTTAACCAAACCTAATTGTAATCAAGAAATTAGGGGCTCCCTTGTTTTTCAACCTGGACCTACCTACTATAATGGCCCCTTACTCTTTGTCACTCTTCATTTTGGTTCCTTTTTCACTTGCTTATCCATCAGTGGTCCATCCCCTCGTTTGCTATCAATCCACATTCCCATATCAACACCTCCTCGTACATTTCTCCTCTTGCCCCACATCACTTCCCATTGGCCTTACACATCCTTAGTATCATGCGAGTCTTGATGTTGCCTTTCTCATCATTGATTTATAGTATCACCTTACATGGCCCTAGCATAGTGGCATGCCGCATATTATTGTCCATGGCTACGATGTTTACTATTGTTGATTAACACCCATGCATCTTTTAGCTTTGGCACTAACTTTCCATTTCTCTCACACATATCCAATCTCCAACTCTCAACTAGTGAATCTTCACCCCTACCAAATCATCTAACCATTCCTCTTTAAATCCTATCTAAATGATTTGCATTTACAAGCCATATATCACAATTCATTTTTTTATTCTTCCAATAGCCAAATCCTTTCACATCATTTTAAGTTCTTCTAATACAAGCACTTTCATATTGTTTAGAGTCCTAATACAAGTGTCTACATTGCATTTTCTTGTGCTCCATCTTATGACCTATGTCATTTGCACATGTATCATCCTTCACACAAGTTCGTACAATGATATGATCTCATCTCTACACAATCCTTGCTCCTCTTGCTTGTGTTGCAATCACTTCACTGCTTGTTTAACTCACCTCTTTACACCATTTCCTCATTCTATGGCTTCATCATTCTACACCTATTTCCAATCATCACATATGGGTTATTAAGATGCTACTCTAAAAGCAAAAATTCCCTCATTGGATTTATCCCAAGGAGAAAGTACTAAACTTTTGCAAGATGGTGTCTCAATTTGACAAGGAAAGACCCTTCACTTTAATGATCCTCAAGTTTCACAAGGTTTTGTCCATCACCTTTTTCTCGCATCAATCTCTTTAATAGGCAGTACTTTGTGATATATGAATGCAAGTCCTAGTCACATTGCCAAAAATGATGACAACCTCGGTTGGAAAATAGAATTACAACTAAATTAGCCATTAAGATATTCCTTGTACTTTGACAATGGAGATCCTAGCCTAGTCATTCTCATCAAGTATACCAATCCAATATCACACAAGTTTGTTAAACTTATTATTGCCATCCCACTTTTTTGCCTCTCTTGGCTACTCTCATCTTTCATCAGCCTTATGCTCTTGGCTCAATTATTTTCCCAACTTGTTCTTACAAAATTCTAGCCTTGATTATTAAGTTCTTGTTAGCTTGTATTATTTCATGCTATCATCTTTTGGCTATGAGTCCCCCTCATGGTCTAACAAAGACAAAGAAGCTCTGACTCTTTTCATCCCTTTTAGAATCAATTTTTTAGTGCATTCATACTTACTACGAGGTGAAGCAATTCAACTATATTGCAATTTAATGTTTCCCTGGTCATATTTCCAATGCATTTAATGCATCAAGTGGTACATTAAATGTTGTTCACTAGTATTAAATATTGGTTGGACTACTCAAGAGCACATGCCTACATAGCCGATTTGCAAATTTGGGGGCTATTCTACTATTTATAGTAGTAGCCCCTAGTCACTTGGCAACCCCCAATCACTTGGTAGCATTTTGTTTTGTAGGTTTTGAATGCTCTGTGTCAACCAATGGTATTCCTCCATCAACTGTTGCATTCTCATCATCACCTTGATCCAATGCCCTCATTGGCACATTGGGTTGCATACAAGGAACCACTTTAAGCATTTGTCTAGAGTGCAATGCAAATTTCTCCTTCCATTTTAGCTTTTATTTTAGTCTCTCTCTTCCCTTCACTCTCCATGTTGGTGTTCTTCTTCTACTGCACACTCTCAAAGTTCTCACTTATTTAGCCTTATTATTTCACGCAAGCTTTCAAACCCTAGGTTGAGTTCATAGTTTGCATATCCTCACCAAATATCTTAGCTTGCCATTATATTACTCTCATCATTTAGATATTTACTAACCCAACTCTTTATGCAACTTGGTGATCTCTTAACATTGTCCTTCCAAATAAGTTACAATAGGGGGTTGCCTTCTAAACCAACTCCAAAATATGTGCAATTTTCCTTTTAATCAACACCTTATCCATGGTCCTTAGCCTCACATACTTCATACTTAACCTCCTAGACATGGACACCATATCATGTACTTTGTGGCTTGTAAAATTATAAGTCAAATAAGAAGGGAGAAATAGAGAAAAAGGTAGTTATTGAGCCTTATCCTATAGAAGAAGAAGGAAGTTCTTGAACCTTATCTTCTTGTCAACATCAATATATGGTGAAGGACCATATGAGGTATTATATCTATCTGGATCACTATCTTGTGCTATATCCTAAAAATCTACTCTTCATGTATCTAATCTCATACTCCAAAAGCATCTCTCATACTTGAAAATAATTTGTCAAATACTCCATTTTCTTCATCATGGACCTTATCACACATGCAAATTATGTCACATGGTCACATTCTCTTGCTCCATCTATAGCTATGTCAAAAATCTTCAAATACAAGCTCACATAAGGTTCTCTCTCTATTGTTGACATTATTATCTTGGTGTCTACATCTTTGAGTCCCTTTCACATGGTTTCACCCCATGTTCCTTTTTCAAATCCATTTTGCTTGCACATTTCATTTGTCATCCCTGCTATTTGGTAACAAATTAAGTCTCAAAAATTTTTGCTACATTGATCTATCAGTGACACTTAAATACATCATGGTTATTTTTACCCACCTCATTTGTTACACTCATGAATATGACATGTCAATTTGCAAAAGGGTAGCATAATGACCAAAAAATCTAATGGATATGTAGGTGCACACCTACCCTTATCCATGCTATCTCAATTTATCCATGTCATGCAACCTTATCATCTTGGTGGTATGTAGTGGCAACTATAGTAGCATAGTACAAGCAAGCCCTCTTTTAGCATTCTATTGTATGTTCATGTCTTTTATTTGCTTTATTCTTTGTAATAATTGATTAATGATAAGACCATTGACATTGCTCCATGTGGCAACAAGTCCTTCGATTGGAAATCTTTTGCTTGTGGGCTTTTGATATCCTTCACTGGCCCCCTTAAGACGGGGGTCCAAGGATAGCACCCCTGGCCCTTGGACAAAAAATGAAATACTCTCTGAAATATTCCCTAGCCAACTAGGGAAGGTTTATGATATGGTTGGACAGGCCAACTAGACTACCTTCATGGGCTATAAAAGGGAGACCCCTCCAAAGCCATCGTCAATATATATTTACCTAGTCAGAGTTCTTCCAGCTACCCTTAAGCTCTTCGCATATCATCTGTTTGGATTGCCATCTAAGCTTCATAGTGGAAGTGCATGGGTGGATAAAGCCATCTTATATCAATTCATTTGAAACTAAAGCAGTTTTTGTTCTTCTCATATTTTCTATATGTTCTCTGATCCTTACTCAAATTTTTCTATCTGCTGCACTATGTAATTTCTACATGGTATTAAATCCCCAGGGGCTCTAAGGAGTGAAGAGTACGCAAGAGATAAGGGCTTCAATATTAAAGAGGAGAAATGTTGTCTATTGCATCAGATAGTGGTATTGGCGCATCAGGTAGTGGTGGTGTTATACCGACAATTCAAATACTGAGGATTCATCCACCAACCTTCAATAAAGGTAAGTTAGAAAGTACAAACCACACTTTGCAAAAGTTTAAAATTAGAACTATCATTGATTCTTATGAGCTTCTAGAGACTATACTAGGGACTGCTGACCCGAAACCACAATCCACCCTCCACCCATCAAATTCAAGTTTTATGATTCCTCCAAATGTACTTGGAAAAAACACAGGAATGTAGATGCATTATGTACCTTAATTACAAGTTATTCTAACAGTGTTCTAACCTTGATTTAGCATACAACCAAGGCATCAAAGTCTTGGAATGTACTAAGGAGTTAATACAAAATACAAATCAAACAAGGATTCAAAACTTGGAGAATCAACTAGCAACATAGAAGTTTAGTGAAGGAGAGACAGTTGAAGCATTCATCACTCGAATCAAGAATCTATGCAACCAAATGGCTAATGCTAGGATACAAAAGACTAGTGAAGAGCTAGCTCAGATATATCTTTGGATTTTTCTAGCAAAGTCTAATGGATTGGTAACTTCCCTAAACACTTAGGTGAGACCCCAAGCTTTGGTGTTTGAGGAATTTTGCGCACTACTAACTCACTACTAAATGGAGAAAGATTTACACCTTAAAGCCCAAGAAGATAGTAGCACAGTAGAGATGTTATATTCTCCACCAATGCAAAAGGCAAAGGTGGTTCTTCTACTAATAGTGATAAAAAGAAGAAGCATGGTAAGAAAAAGTTTGAAGGTGTTTCTACTGCAAGAAGAAAGGACATGCAATTGCAGATTGTCACGTTAAGAAGGTAGATGAAGAGAATGACACTATGAATACTAAAGGGAAGAAGATAACCAATATAGCTAAAGTAGAGTTGGAGTTATTCATGGCAACCATTGAGGAAGTGCGTTTCTTGGCACAAGAAATATCTACCATTGACTTATGGGTATTAGATAGTGGCATCTCCTATCACATGGCCAACAAGAAAGGTCTATATAGTTTTATGAAGCCTCTATAAAAATCCATCACTATGATGGTTGGGAATGATGCAAAATACCCTACTAAGGACAAAGGTATTATTTTCTTTGTTACTACAAATGGTAAATACAAAAATCTTTCAAATGTATTGTATGTTCCAAATATTAAGAGAATTTTTCTCTATCAGTTGCTTCTATGACTAATCTTGGTCATGACGTGAGGCTCACTAAGATAGGTGTAGAAATCATCGATAATGCGAGTAAAGTTATTGACAAAGGAGAAAGAACAACCTATATAAGCTAAATTCTCTTGCTACCAGTAGTGTGTGGACATAAGTAAACTTTGGCATGAAACATTTAGTTACATTGGTTTTGTAGTCTTAAAGAAGATGCATAAGTAAGGTATGGTTGTTCACCTACCTATAGTAACTGAATGAAGGAACCATGTGAAGCTTGTATGATGGACAAGCAACAGAGAAAGGTATTTCCACAAGAAAGAAAGAATAGAGCAAAGGCTCCTCTAGAGTTGGTGCATACTAACTTGTGTGGAAAAATGCCTACATAAGCCTTGGGAGGATCTTCTTATTTTATGTTGATCATCAATGACTATAGTAGGAAAATGTGGGTATACTTTCTTCGTGATAAAGCTCAAGGTTTTTATAAGTTTAAAGAATGGATAAAACTTGGTTTAGGATATATGGTGGTGTGAGTTCAATGCAAAGGAGTTTGAAAACTTTTGCAAGAGCAAAGGGATTAAGCATCAATTGATGACACCTCATACATCTCAGCAGGATGACATTGTCAAATGGCAAAATTGCACCATTGTGAAAATGGTAAGGTGCATGCTTAAGAGCAAGTGACTAACCAATTTTGGAAAATAGCTATTGATAATGCAATCTATATTCTCAATCATAGTTACACAAAGGCTCTTAAGGGAAAAAATCCTCATGAGACCTATTCTAGTAAGAAACTATGTCTCTCACACTTTAGAACTTTTAGATGTGAATGTTATGCACATGTTCCAAAGGATAAGAGAAATAAGTTAAACCCCAAAATCACAAAATATGTCTTCTTGCGTTATAGTGATGAGTAAAAGACTTACAAATAGTATGACCAAGCAACAAAGAAGATCATAGTGAGCTATGATGTGGTGTTTAAGGAGCAACCACATATAGTGGAGGAGGAGAATATAAGTCCTTCCACTTTATCATCCAATAAAGAACTAGGCCACTATGAACCTATCCCAAGAGCTATCCTTACCCTCAAGGAGAAGAAAGCATCATCTTCAAATGATGAGAAAAAAGTACACCAACCTGCAATCACACCATCAAAAAAGCCATTGCAATGATGGATGAAGTAGCTCTATGATTGCAATAATCCTATGCATATCACATCTAAGGAAAAGGTCAATGGAAAGGCTTCTTCTCACATAGTCAATATGGCCTTGATGGCTAAGATTATGAGAGAAGTAAAGGAGCCAACAAACTTGAAAGAAGCACTTACCGATCTAACATGGAGAGTAGCTATGCAAGTTGAGTATGACAACATAATGAAGAATGATACATGGGAGCTAATGGATCAGCCAGAAAAGAGAAAGATTATTGGCACCATGTGGGTCTGTAAGGTAAAGTACAAGGCTAATGAAAGCTTAGAAAAGTACAAAGTCAGATTGGTTGTAAGAGGATTTACACAAATTAAAGGATTTGATTTTCAATAATCATTTACTCCAACTACTAAAATGACCACTATCCGCATAGTATTTGTAGTGGCCACTCATAAGAAGTTGCTAGTTTACCAAATGAATATTAAATCAATGTTCTTGAATAGAGACCTCAAGAAGGAGGTGTACATGGCCCAACCACCAAGGTTTGAAGCTCCCCATTCTAAGAACAAAGTTGGTAAGTTAAAGAAGGCATTGTATAGACTGAAACAAGCCTCTAGAGCATGGTACTAACAAATAGATATTTTTTTCTCAAGCTTTAATTTCAAACGATATGTCTCAAATGCTAACTTGCATGTTTACAAGGATGGTGAAAAGTTTGTGGTGATTACACTATGTGTGGATGATCTTCTTAGTACAAGTGACTATAAATGTTGAGATATCGAGCTCCACTCGTGATACGCCAGGGTGACCGTTGTGTATTTATGTCACCGACTTGTCAATTGCAGATGCGGTTGGTACACCGCCCCTGAATAATAGCTACATGATAGCTATCCTTATCTACTCTAGTTCGTGGCTCAGTTAGTATGCCACTTTAGTTAGTTGAGTTTGGTTTGAGACCCATATATAGGGTTCTTCTATTTCTTTGTACTTGAGTTCTTTTGGCTTACACAACTAAGAAGAGAAAAATTGTTTTCAGCCTCCACCCTTGTGTGTCTTCCCCCATTGTGCAAGCAAGAAAGCTTCAAGCGAGACTCCTTCCTTCTCTCCCACAATCTTGACATGGTATCAGACCCTTGTTCGTGGTAAGGAGCTCAAGAAAGCAAGCCAAGCTCGCGGTGTTCTGGTAAGAGGAGCAGTGTTGCTTTCATTTTCTGTTTTGAGAGCAGATCTCTGCAGGTAGCACAGCTAGAAAGTGCAGGAGTGCATTGTCTCAGGTTGAGACGCCCTTCGCGATGAAGCAAGAGGGCAATATATGCTGCGGGATAGGGCTTTAGCCCTAAGCGACCTTGTTTTTTTTATTTGAGGCCATTTCGGGGCCTGTTTTGGAGGCGAAAGTTTTCTGCACGCACTCAGGAAAAGGCCCAGTTTTATGCTATGCAGCCACTGTTCTACAGGTCGGTGAATAGTTACTGTAAGTATTGCATTGTATGCTTGTGCGCAGAGACATTGGGAGTTACAGAATCATCCCTGTTGCCTGTTGATGCAAAATCGTCACTAGGAAGTGACTGTGTGGTCAAATACCACTTTCGCCAGTTTTGCAGATTTTCCCTTGTGAGGGTGAAGCTGTGGTTTTTGCAGTGACAGAATTTTTTGCAGTCTTCTGTAATGGCATCTGATTCTCTTTCACATATTGTCACTGAAAAGCTTGACAAGAACAACTTCCAAGCATGGAAGTTTAGAATGACGAATTTCCTTATGGGAAAAGGATATTGGGAATTTGTTGCAGGAAATGAAGAAGAACCAGTTCTTCCTGATGTTCCCAATCAACAGCAAATGTAGGCATTTAAAGCATGGCATGAGAGAGCCAGGAAAGTTATGTATTGGCTGTCTATCAGCATTTCAGACTCTATGATTGTGCATATTTAGGATGCAAGTACGCCAAAGGAGGCATGGGATACTTTGTCAAAAATGTATAGCACAAATACGCAAGCCAGGAAAATGCAGCTCAAGCAAGAGTTGCACAATGTGCAAAGAGAAAATATGAGCATCAACGACTACCACATGAAGGTGAAGAAGATTGCAGATGCACTTGCTTCCATTGGGTCACCAGTGGAAGATGATGATTTAGTTTTTGTGACCTTGAATGGTCTAGGAAAGGATTATGCACAGTTTCGGACATCCATTTCAGTTCGTGAAAGATTTCCTGACTTTGAGGAGTTGATTGCTCTTCTAATTTCTGAGGAGCAGAGAAATGGTGGTGCATCTTCTTCAGGAGGAACTTCAAAAGAAGTTGTCTTCTACTCAAATGCTGGAAGAGGTAGAGGCAGAGGTAGAGGAGGCCGATTTGGAGGCCGTGGTAGAAATGAGAATATGCAGCAAACTCAAGAAAACCAGTCCTATGGAGGAGGATGTGGTAACTCTAGAGGCAGGGGGAGCCAAAGAGGTCGTGGTGGATGGCAAAGAAGCCAAAATGCAAACAGTAATGTTGAATGCTACTATTGTGGTAAAATGGGTCATATGGCTAAAGACTGCTATAAAAAGTAGAATGACATCATGAATGGAAAACTGCAACAAGGAAATTATGCATCCTCTAGTAGACAGGGTGATGACAGAAATGAGCATCTGTTTATGGTGCAGCACATGAACAATTCTGTGACAAGTGCAAAAGAAAGCAACGATGTATGGTATGTTGACTCAGGTGCATCAAACCATATGACAGGTCATGCAGAATGGATGGAGGATGCAAGGAAAATGGAAAAACCAGGATTTGTGGAGACTGGTGAGGATACTGCACATCCTATTGTGCAGATTGGAAAAATTCCTTTGTCTATGCAGGATAGGAAAAAGAAATACATGTCCGATATATTTCATGTCCCGAATATCACCAAGAATCTGGTTTCTGTCGGTCAAATGGTTGAGCAGGGCTTGCAGGTCAGATTTAATCCTCATGGATGCTTTGTTGAGGATATGAAAAATAAAGGTCGCTTGATAGCAAAAGGAAAGAAGAAGGGCAGAATGTTTACGTTGGATGCAGACATGTCTGAATTGAGTGCAGCAATGTTTGCACATGGGACCAGTGTAGTTGCAGATATTGATATCTGGCATAAACGCATTGGTCATGTTAATGTACAGCGACTTAAATCAATGCAGGCCCAAAATATTGTTGCAGGATTGCCAAAATTCAAGGTTGCAGAAATGCATAAGGTATGTGAAGCCTGTCAGTTTGGAAAACAGGCAAGGAAACCATTTCCTAGACATGTTCAAGAGAGTGAGAAGCCATTGGAATTAATCCACTCTGATGTATGGACTACTAAAGCTACATCTCTTGGAGGCTGTCATTATTTTGTCACTTTTATTGATGACTATAGCAGAAAAGTTTGGGTGTATTTTATAAAAAAGAAAAGTGAAGTTTTTGGGCATTTCAAAACCCTTAAAGCTATGGCTGAAAAAGAAACAGGTCTGCAAATAAAATGCCTAAGGTCAGATGGAGGGGGAGAGTACCTCTCAAATGAGTTTGCAAAGTTCTTGCAGGAGCATGGCATAAAGCAGCAATATTCATGCAGTTATACCCCACAACAAAATGGAATTGCAGAAAGGAAAAACAGGCATATTGGAGAGGTATCTCGTGCCATGCTCAATGAAAAAGACTTGCCAAATTTTTATTGGGCTGAAGCAGTTGCTACAGCAGTCTATATAATGAATAGGACTCCCACTGCAGCAATACATGGGATGACTCCAAAGGAGAGGTATACTGGTAGGAAACCAGATATTTCTCATTTGAAAATTTTTGGTTGCATTGCCTATGTACATGTGCCAGATGAGTTGAGATCCAAGTTGGATCCAAAAGCTGAGAAGTGCATCTTTATTGGTTACTCTCTGCAGCAAAAAGGGTATAGATGCTATAACCCTTCTACTCGTAAGTTTACAGTGAGCAGAGATGTTGTTTTTGATGAGATGAGTAGCTGGTATAAACCAGTAAATGTGATTGATGATGTAGATGCACAAAATGGTAATGCTGCACAGAATTCACAGCAACAGTCACAAAATATTAGTGGACCTGGAGCATCCTCTAGCAGTGGTTCACATTCTTCGCCATGGACAGGCAGATTGAGATCAAGAGAATCTTCTCAAAGCAATGCAGATAGTGGTATGCAGGTATCACGAAAAGGAAAAGAGAAGGCTGATCAGCCCATGTTTGATGTGAATGCAGGTCACTCTTATGTGGATGGTGAATCCAGTGGCTCAGAACAGAGCATTGATGATGAGTTGGGTATTCCTTCTATTGTTACACCTGGAGTAAGGAAGACCAGGGATGTTTTGAGAGCACCTGGGAGTGAACCTACTTTGCGTAGGTCTACGAGAGCTAGGTATCCTGTGGATAGGCTGAAATATGATGGATTTATAGCCATTCACTATGCATATATGGTCAAAGTGATACAGGAACCAGAACCCACTTCTTTTGAGCAAGCCATGGGAAAAGAAAAATGGGAGAAAGTCATGGATGAAGAAATGGATGCCTTGGAAGCAAATGCTACATGGGAGTTAGTACCTTTGCCTAAAGGTAAGAATGCAATTGGCTGTAAGTGGGTTTATAAGGTGAAGCACAATGCAGATGGTTCTGTGAACAGATACAAGGCAAGATTAGTAGTCAAGGGGTATGCACAAACATATGGCATTGACTATGAAGAAACATTCAGTCCAGTTGCAAGGATGGCAACTGTAAGAGCAGTCATTGCTATGGCTGCATCAAAGGGATGGTCTTTACATCAGATGGATGTAAAGAATGCCTTCTTGCATGGTGATTTGCAAGAAGAGGTCTATATGGAGCAGCCACTAGGTTATGTGCATGCTGTTCATCCTGAGTTTGTTTGCAGGTTGAAGAAAGCCTTGTATGGCTTGAAGCAAGTACCTAGAGCATGGTCTGACAAGATAGGACAGTATCTTGTCACTATTGGCTTTCAGATTTCCAAGGCAGATTTCTCACTTTATGTGAGAAAAACAGAGAAATGTATTATGCTACTTGTCATTTATGTTGATGATTTGATTATGACAGGTGACAGTGATGAAGATATCCTTCATGTGAAAATGCTATTGAAGCAGAAGTTTGAGATGAAGGATTTGGGAGAGCTGCGTTATTTCTTGGGCATTGAGGTGATTAGATCACCAAGTGGGATACAGCTCTTGCAGAGGCAGTATGGATTGGACAAGCTGTCCAAATATGGGATGACAGGCTGTAAGCCTATTTCAGTTCCTTTGGAGCAGAATGTGAAGTTGAGCACAGATGCAGGTGAGCTTCTAGAAGACCCTACTATGTACAGACGCATAGTAGGAAGTTTGATTTATATGACTATTACCAGGCCAGATTTGAGCTATGCTATTGGATTGGTAAGTCAGTTTATGCAGGCTCCAAGGAAACCACATTTGGATGCGGCTAGACACATACTCAGGTATGTGAAGTCCACATTGCAGTATGGACTATTTTATGAGACTGGGGTTCAGATACAGTTGCATGGATACACTGATGCTGATTGGGCTGGTAGTATTTCTGATAGACGATCTACCAGTGGATATGTGTTCTCTTTTGGGAGTGCTGCAGTCACTTGGAGCAGCAAGAAACAGCCTACAGTTGCCTTTCGAGCACAGAGGCTGAGTACAGGGGTGCAGCAATGGCTGCATGTGAGGTAGCTTGGTTGCATAAGCTACTTTATGATATGCATCAGTCTACACATGGGCCAGTTGTCATTTATTGTGACAACATGAGTAGTATACACTTGGCAAATAACCCAGTCTATCATGCTAGAACAAAGCACATTGAGGTGCATTATCACTATGTGCGAGAGAGGGTTTTACTAGGTCATATTGATCTAGTTTATGTCAGCACAGAGGATCAAGTAGCTGACATATTCACGAAGGCATTGGGCGCAGAGAAGCTGCGCAAGTTCAGAGACCTGCTTGGTGTGCAGGAATTGGGATTGAGCTCGAGGGGGAGTGTTGAGATATCGAGCTCCACTCGTGATACGCCAGGGTGACCGTTGTGTATTTATGTCACCGACTTGTCAATTGCAGATGCGGTTGGTACACCGCCCCTGAATAATAGCTACATGATAGCTATCCTTATCTACTCTAGTTCGTGGCTCAGTTAGTATGCCACTTTAGTTAGTTGAGTTTGGTTTGAGACCCATATATAGGGTTCTTCTATTTCTTTGTACTTGAGTTATTTTGGCTTACACAACTAAGAAGAGAAAAACTGTTTTCAGCCTCCACCCTTGTGTGTCTTCCCCCATTGTGCAAGCAAGAAAGCTTCAAGCGAGACTCCTTCCTTCTCTCCCACAATCTTGACAATAAAGATATAATCCTTCAAACTCAAAAGGCTTTGAGCTTTGAGTTTGAAATGACAAACTTGGGCTTGTTGCACTATTGTTTATGGATTGAAGTATGGCAAGGCAATATCTTCATCTCTCAAAAGAAATATGCATGGGAGATCTTAAAAGCATTTGGCATGACGAAGTATAAGGAGATAGCTATACCTATCTCATGGAGGTCAATGTGAAGTTATCCATTGAGGATACATCAACACTAGCAAACATTGGGAGGTACAAGAGGTTGGTTGGTAGCCTCATTTACTTGTGTAACACCAGGCTAGATATCAATTTTACTATTGGTGTTCTGAACAGGTTCTCAAATAAACCATAAGAAAGTCATTGGAAAGCTAGGATGCAGGTGCTCAAATACTTAAAGGGAACTCTTGGCTATGGAATCACATACAGTTTTGGAAGTGCTCTTATGGGGAATTGTGACTTAGATTGGGCAGGTCATAGTGATTCTAGGAAATTAGTTTTTGGATATTGTTTCTCTTTAGGTTCAGGAATCTTCTCTTGGATCAATAAGAAGCAATCAATTGTGGCATTGAAGCAGAGTATAAGGCTGCTTGTTTTGTTGCATGTAAAGCAGTGTGATTAAGGAGGATCTTATGGCATATAGGAGTACAGCAGGATGAAGATCTAATAGTGCTACGATGTGACAATCAGAGTAGTATAACCATTGCCAAAAACCTAATTTTTCATGCACACACCAAACACATTGAGATACAATATCACTATGTGCATGACTTAATCAAGGATGGGATGGTAGAGGTGTCAATGCAAGAGAATAGAGTAGATATCTTCACCAAAGCTCTTATGAAGGATTTGCTTCGAGCTCATGTTTAGAGACTTGGCATTGGGTGAAGGATGTAATTCACCTACTGCAGGTGGACATTGAGGGGGGTGTTAGATATGCTCAATACCCCACCCTTATAAGGTTCCACAAATGATTCATGGTACTTTAAGTTTTAAGGCCCCCATTATGAGGAGAAGGCATGTGTAAGCATCTCACTTATATCTTGGATGAGGTCTATATGATTGAATGGCCAAAAAAGAAAGGTGACTTTTGTGGATCTAGCCTTCGGGTTAGGTAAACTAATTGTGATGGTAGCAACTCTAGACACAATGTATCAAGTTGCAAAGTGTAGGAGTTATCAGGGGTCCCTATTTTGATCGGGGTGTCTCAAGGGGGACTAGTGGCCCCCTTAACACGAGTCTAGGGGTAGCACCCCTTGCCCAATGTTAAAGAGAATATTCCATTAAATATTCATTGGCCAACTAGGGAAGGTTCATAATATGGTCGGATATGCCAAACAGACTACCTTCTTAGGCTATAAAAGGAAAACTCCTCCAAAGCTATTATAGGTTCGAGTCCCTACTTGCTGAATCTAGATGGAAAACATATATTAGTTATATGCCCTCTCTAACTAAGTTTGATGGTCTCTCACCTTGCAAACTCTTCTTCCATCAAATCTCACTTACTCAGCTATCTACGAATAGCTACCCATGGTTCACCAAGCAATAATGATACCAAAAGAGAATAGTCAAAAGAAGAGGCTCATTTGTTGTTATCTAGATGAGTGTTGTGAGCTCCAAAGCTCCAATGGCTCCACCAACATCCAGACTCGAGCTTCGCACTTCTTGCTTCGACATCCCTCATGCCGTTGAAGTAGATCCTCTTTCTCATTCATCCAAGCAAAGATTGTTATGCCTTCAATTTATATATTTATATATATATATATATATATATATATATATATATATATATATATATATATATATATATCTCTCTCTCTCTCTCTCTCTCTCTCTCTCTCTCTCTCTCTCTCTCTCTCTCTCTCTCTCTCTCTCTCTCTCTCTCTCTCTCTCTCTCTCTCTCTCTCTCTCTCTCTCTCTCTCTCTCTCTCTATGTGCACCCCTGAAGTGGTAACTCAATCTCTCTACCTCTCAATTTGGAAGAAATCCCAAGAAGGTGAGGAGAAAGGGTAGAGGAGCAAGAACCGACACATAAGCCCTCACAAGACTTCTCTCTCCCTACCTCAGAAAGCTCGCATGTACAAAGTACTCAAAGCTAAGGAAACAACATAGTGGTAGAGAAGCAGATAAGTGTTTGTTGCATTAGTTGTGGGATGAGTTACAAATAAGGTTTCTCACCTTATATATGAAGTTTTAATTTTTTGAAGCTTGGACAAGGCTCTATTCTCTATTGGTGCTTGTTGCCCATTCACTTAAAACCTACCCTCAGGGTCTTGCGATCCTTTAAGCTATCTATTTTTCACAAAGAGGTTGAATACACACTCACATGCCATTAATTATGCTTTTGATTTTACAAGTTGCATGGGAGTGAGTTCAGAACCTCAAGAAAATTTAATTGTATAACTTTTGCCCTATAGGCAACGTGGCGTTAAATGTCATCACATTTAATGTTTGTTCAATTTTTCTCAATGTTTGCACTCTCTTTGACTCTTTTCCAATCTTTCACCTACTTTTCTCTTTTTCTTATTGCTTTTCTCTATTGCTCTTGGTTGTTTCCTCTTGCATACTTCACTTTTGCCCCATTTTGTTGTTTTTTACCAAACCACCTAACATTATCCCCCTCGCTATTATGGTGCTAGTCCCATGGCACCTATAAAAGTGCATGGAAGCTATGTAGAATGATGAGAGGTGGAGGTAAGAGGTCGAGTTGAAGATGAAGGAAGGGTAGATGTTGGTGGGCCTTTGTAGCTCCTCAAGGTACCTACTGCAAGGAATAGTCTGTGTGCAGTGTGAAAAGGTGGATGGTTGGTGTGATTGAGAGATGGGTCTATGCTAGAGAAGCCAAGACTCTCTAGATCCATCCCACACTTGAGTACCCAATCACAGTGAGAGGTTATAATGTGTTATGCAGTGATGTTTAGGGAGACATGTCTACCAATTGCTTGGGGTGTCCTACTATTAAGAACCTTGAACCTACTATGGGGAAGACATGGGCTAGGTGGTTGAGGATAGAGCTAGTCCACAATAGTCATTGGGCACTCTCAAGCTTAAGAACCCCTAGGTTTTGTGCAATTGTAGGGGATATTTATATACATAATAATGATTTTTCACTCTTTTTCTTTTCTTTCTTTCTTTTTTTCAAAGATATAAAGAGGTCTTTGCCCGCAATAAAAGAAAATCTTGATTAGTTTAATTACAAAAAGAATCATTTGGCAATTGCATCTCAAGATCTCTTAATACCGAGGATAAGCATTTGTGATTCAGAGATTTCATTTGATCAACACAAAAATCAAAAATATTAAATCTTTTAGGGACATAATACCTTTCTTGTACTCACATAGGTTCATCTTGTACATACCCAAGTTAATCCTTGGAATTCGCGGTTAAGAATTCCTCAAAGAAATTATATGCATGAATCGAATAAAATCTTATTTTTTCCATGTAGCTTATGTTGCCTATTCATGGAATAAATGCCTGCTAGCTGCTTTTATTTAAGAAAATTAGTACCTAAAGATCCGTGTAGCATTATTGGCAGCTCATGCCTCCGCGACCTTCGTAGCTTTCTTCTTCGGGGCCATGGTCTTTATCGTGAGACCATAAAAAATGGGAATTTGGCAAAGGAGCTTAGGGGTAATTAGATTGAAGAAATTTTGATTGACAAGGGCAGAGGGGGGGGGGGGGGGGGGGGGGGGGGGCTGTGATCACCAAAGATTTCGAGAAATCGAGAAGAGTCTTAATTCCATAAGAAGGAATAGGGTAGAAGGGATGGAGGAATTGAATTTGAGAGCTTGCGGAGTATCCTCCTTGTCTTCTTAACAAGAAATTCCTATGCTCACGCTTCTCTTGCCTCACTCCCTTTTGTTTTATAGCTAAATTAGAGAGGAAGGGTTGTGGTTAAGAAGAAGAGTTCTTTATGGAGGGGATCTTGGAAAAATCAGCAATTTGATGCTCAGATCACAAATCTGATGGTTCTATTGGCTTCGAAAGGGGAGTAAAACCTCAAGACACTTGGTTAAAAATCTTCTAGATCACTCCTTCTTCTCCCTATTCAAAGTGTTATTTGTTGCCTGTAAACTGTGATTACAATGTGGGCGATTTCGCCAATCCCTTTTTTTATTAAATCTCCAAAATTGGCTTTTTTTTTAATCACTTAATTTTTTTTACCATGACATCTTGTTCTAAAAATTTTCATATCTTTTTAGGATATTTACAATAAATAATGTCTAAAATATCTAAATTATGCTAGTCTTGTCCAAAAATCTAATATTTTTGGACCATCCATATTATACACATTAACATTGATGGATAATATGGCTCATAACTCTCATTCACGCTGTAACTTCCGTGATGGGTGGCTACATTCCTTGTCAATCTAGAAAATGTCGGGTTACGATCCTCGGGTCTTTTTGCTCGAGATCTTATCTATTTAATGATTTTAGAGTTCTTAAAGTCCATTTTGAGAGAAGTTGGAAATTTTTTAAATTAAAATCGGGATATCACATTCAAAGTGGCTGTTTGGTCCCTTATATTTCGATGAAATTATTATTTCTCCTTGTTGAGTTCTTATATTCTTCAATCAAGGTCTTCCTTGTTCCTATTAGCTTCCTCTTGATGCCCTTTCAACTAGAGCATCCTATCTTTCACATGTATAGTTTCTTCTCTATCTTGTTGCGACTAGCTAATCTAATCTTCTTGTTGCTTCACCTTCTCTTCTAGTTGAGCCATGGTGGCCATGGCCTCCTTGTGCTGCACTTCCTGTTTTTCCCTGCTCTCTTTCTCTTGTGTGCATTGCTATAGTACTTCTTCCTACTTGTTATTTTCTACTCCGCTCTTTGCTAGTGAAGTTATCTCCATCCTTAGGGTGTAGACATCCCTTATGCTATTGTATGGTGACATATGCCTCCTTCTCTTTTTCTAGTGCTAGCATGGCTTGTTTCTTCTCCTTTTCCTTATGGTCCCTTTGCTCTTCCAAGGTCTTTAGTAAATCATCAAAGTCTTGTTCATGCCCTTGTGTGATGAGTGGAATGTGAGATTATGTTTCTTCTACCCTTGGGGTCTTCTCACCCCTCCTCTTTGATTCTACTTTCTCTTTAGCTAGTCTCTTTGATCTAGTGACCATTGGTTCTTTTGATCTACTTCTGGAGACCAGTGAATATATTGTATCCAACCACTATGTTGCCAAGGCGGCTTGGTTGCTCACTTCTCCTATAGGGGTTAAGTGTAGGGGTGGTAGGTTTAGGGTCGGTACAAGGGTGTGTGGCTTTTTTTGCCTATTGACCTGGTGATGGGAGTGGTGGTAATGATCCCAATTAGATTAGATATTTCTCCTTGTCTTCAATTGCATGGTATCCTCCACTCACTAAAATTCCTACTTTCTTTGTGCTTTCACTTGATCCTACTCTAGGTTGGGGTGGGTTGGGTGGAGCATCCATGTCTACTCTTCTTTCCTGTCCTATTTTCTCCACAAAGTTTTGTACATCTCGATGATAGTCCTCATTCTCTTGTCTTTCCTTGCTTTGGCATTCCTCTTCTGCATTTTGGGACTCCTCCATGGCCATTTCTAATACATCCTTTTCTTTCGAGAACATTTTTTCCTCTTTACCCTAGTTCTTGGTGTCGACTTTCTTCTTCTGTCCTTTTGCAAAACCCTTATCCTTACTTTTTTTCTTGGTTATCTTTCCGTGCCTTTTGTTTCTGGCTTTCTCCTCTTTTTGCTTTTTCATGTCTTTGAGCTCTACTTGTTGTGCATCTTTAACCCTTTTCCTTCTCTCTTCTTTGATCTTTTTATTCCTCAACATATGTACTTTGGCCCTAGGTGGTTTGCGCACTCTTTCCTTGTTGGGTTTGACTTTGCTTCTCCTATGTATTGGATCTTTCTTTGCTTATGGTCTTTTCCTTTGAACTTATTTCATGTATTGAGGATGTTGAAGTGTCCTCCTACATGCTTGTTACATGTTGCTTGACTACATTTGGGTCATTTAGAGCTTCCTCCACGATGGTAATTAGTACACTACCAAAAGCCTCCATAGCAATTCTTCTTGTAGCTTTTTCTCTAGTTAGTTTTTGGCTTTCCCCACCCGTGACTTCCTCAAAATCCACAACCTCTATAAGTAACTTGGCCACTGCTTGTATTGTGTTTCTTGTGTATGCATTTAGGTCCACATCCTTCAAGTGCCTTGTGACCAAGTCTTTAAACATGGTCAAGTGGATCATGTTCATTGTAGCATTGTGGTGAGCACCGGAGAACAATGTGTGTATAAACTTGGCATGTAGCTATAAATCAAGATCAAGGATTGCCTCTAGCTTGATGCCATCATTACTGATTTCTTGTTTTGTAAATTTAAATTGAGCCATAACATATGTTCTTTCTTTTGGTTTGAAAGGGTGCTATGGTAGGCCTAAATCTTGTGCATCAATTCTATTGAGAGAGGAATATCCACCTTCTATAGTCCCTCTATTGTTTTCATCATGATTGTCCCTACTCTTTTGTCTACATCATAATTTGTCAAGAACTCTGTATATCTTGGATGGTTAACTCTATCCCCAAACTTCTCCACATACTTAGCCAAGGAGCACACTCCCACTAGTTCTTTGGCTTTTTGCTCTTCGTCAACAACTTGTCTAAGGTTCTAGATACCTCAGATCTCCATTTCTTAGGATGTCCACATTCATGTTATATTTTGCTTGCTCTACATTTGTAAAAGGAATTTGTGGCTTCCCATGCCTCTCATGGATAACCTTTGCATCCACTCTTGCCATTTTTTGATCTGTCTATAAAAAGGAGAATATGTGACGAGAAAGAAATTTAAAATTACAAAGGCTTGGACGTTTTGTTTGTTCAAAAATTAATTTCTACTTTATTCCTTGCAAAAATTGCAAATTGTGAAAGAAATTGAATTTGAGCAAATGATTGACTCCCTCCCCTCCCCGAAAGTTTTGCAATGCTTCCTAGCATGTAGGGTGGAGTGGTAGAGGAGGAAATGGCACATGGCTCAACTATGCTTATTACAAAATTGCAAGAAAAATGAAACAAAATAACATAATCAAAATTTTTACGAGTGAAAACTATAAACATACACAACAATATAAGCTAATGAGATGTTATAGGACCCTTCTGTAGAAGCCAATTATAAAAATCAGGATTGTATTCCATGGAAATATAGTGGTCCATGTCACTTGGTCTGATGCCGACATGGGTGATATAGCGAGAATATCTATAAGGAAATCTCCTAGGTTCAGGCAGCTAGCAATGTGTAGTTTCTCCTCACATAATACTTTATCCAAATACAAATGTAGTGGCACATGGTCCTCAAGGTGAGTTTTTTGTGTGATGGGTGGCCAGCACTCGAAAAGAAGTGGGTATAGTATAAGTGGGGTCATACTCGTGGTTTTGATAGCTTGACATTGTCCAACATTAGTCACTATTTGACAATCAAGTCGCTCCCACTGTTCCCAAAAAGTGGACCACTTTTGAAGAAATGGGTATTTTAGTTTCTCCAAGTCTCCTATTTTTGTTTTTGAGGCCTCTCTATGGCTATGCTTGAAATATGTTATTCAATGGTCGTGTATGGCTTGCTCCTTGCTAACTTGTATGGCAATGAGTTCTTCGATAATAGAGACATGCTTGGTGAAGATGAATTTGTACTTCTCCCAAGAGCAAGGATGGCCTCTAACTACCATTGCAGTGTCTTCACCTAACAGACCTAGATCCTAGCAATCATAGCTATGAATGAACAAGGTGAACATATTGTCAAGACAGTGGATATTGTCAACTATACTATCACCCATATTGGCAATCATGTTTGCAACTAGTTCTAATATCAAAGGTCTCACATATGTAGTCAACAATTCTGTAGGTGGTTCTAGTTTAATATGACTTATAGATGATATACTTATACCTGACCTCACTAGAGAATTTTCTTAATTGTCATTCAACTTTATTGCATGCTTGGATGGGGGTGTGGTGGTCATATTAGTTGAAGATTGTTCCAAGGGTGAAATTAGACTTGAAATGGAGGCAGATGATGTGTCTCTTTGAGTTTGAGAAGGCATTGTCTGTAGAACCTGATGCTTGGCAACTATTGGGGTAGCTGGAGTCAATGTTATTGTGAGGGCTATGGCTTTTGGTGTTTATGCTTCCACCTATGAGGAGATGGTGGTGTTTGATGGTTCAGAGATCTTCCAGCACTCAACTATGATGGCATGGAAGCATTCTAGCTAGGCACTTGATTAGGTTTCAGCCTGAATTGCCAGCTACTAGAGGGAACACATTGATTAGTTTAACATTAGTATCACTAGCAATGTGAGAATGAACTTGTTTTCCTTTTGTGAGTTGTGTGGTTGTGGTAGTAGTTATTATGGGATTTTTCAGAAGCCATACCCAACTATCTTATTCATAATATCCATGTGCATGCAATAAGGCCTTGGGGACCCATGGTGGCTTCACATGTGTTCATTTGCCATAGTGCCAATTGTTTCATCGAGCTCCTCAATAATGGGTTTGAGATTTGGGTTGCTTCATGGCTTGAGTTTCATGGGTTGGAGACCTATTATTGGGAGTATACTCAGTGTGGGATTTCTGGGAGGTGACTAGACTGCTTATTGGTTCTTGTTTTTTCTTTTGAGCTTGTTGTAATTTATTCACTATTTGTTTACCCCCTCACTAGAGTTGGTGGAAAATGAAAACATCATCGGCATGGCCAAGCTTGGCTAAATCCAAAGTGCCCTTACTAAAGGCTGTTATGATTCTTACATTTGTGAGAGCAAGATGGATACATTGGGTCCCATAGTCAACATTGCATTGAGTTTGTTTCTTGAACATTTGGCCCAACAGTGTTTCATATCCCACCCTCTCAACATTTGGAAGTATATAAAATTTATGCAAAGGCTTTTACTCTCGATGATGATCATGTCTCAACACTTTCCTAATAGGTAGTATGATTTTCCCCCATATGGAGTAATTTTGGCCATGGTAGGGGCTTAACTGTGGTTGTCCCAATTTTGGTCTAGTCTTCATATGTGTTTATCTTATTATGAGCCCCTTCCTCAATCAATGCATCAAGGACATGATCTTTCTAGGTTGTGATTCGCAACCTCAAAGAAACCCAAAGAAACACAAAAATAGTGCACAAAAATGTTCATGCATACATCACATTTCTAGCTTTTGTAAAGAAAATAATATTCATTTTGTTACAAAATCACTAAAATACACCCTACATGAGGGGGACACATTCACATCCATCATAAATAAATGGTATACATAAAAGTGTATGTGCATGCATTTGCAAAGAGCTAGAAAGAATTAAAATATGAAGGCCAAAGCCTTACAAATACAAATGTATCAAAGAAAATTCAAAGAAATAATAAAAATATTGAAGGGTTGTGTGCCTTTTAGGAAAAAGGTGGGGTGGAGTATGATTGTTTATGTGCATCTCTTCTCCCCTTTCTTGCAAGACACACATTCTCTTTTGTATGGCGCCAATCTTTCTCCCTCCTCTCTCCTCTATGCAAAAATTTCTCTTTTCCCTTTACTTTTTTCTTTTATGTAATGAAGATGGGCATGTCTAATGAAGATGATGAAGACTATGAGCCTGTTCATTATTAAGAGCGAGGTTTGTAATTTCTTTCATGTTTTGAGATCAATGGCAAAGCCATACACATATATTTTGTGTGCCATTTTCTCAGTTTTGTCTGCATTTCTATTCATGAAGGGCTGCCTTCATTTTGGTGCACAACAGGGGAAAAAGATGGTCTCCAAATTGCAAAAATCATAGCAAAGACAGAAGATGGGTGGCATGAAGATCCAATGAATAAAGTTTGAAGGGAAATGGCATGATTGATCATCATCAAGTGAATGACAAAGAAGAGTGAGCCTTTATAAAGGAAAATACAAGTCAAGATTTATAAGAAGAAAATTTATCTCCATATTTTCTTTCCATCCAACCCTTATCACAGCACAACCAATAGACCCCATCTCCATTCCATGATACCATTATCCACCCCACCAATTTTCTCATACCCTCACTTAGCCAATGAGAAAGAGAGAGAAATCAATAGGAAAACAACAGAGATATTATAATCAAAAATACAAGATCAAGGATGAAGAAGAAGCAACAACAGATCCATCATGAAACATATCACTAGCACCCATGTTCTATGCACAAGGCATGTTGAAGTTAGAAAAGCTACAAGAGAGCTTGTGAAGGCACATTGAAGAAGGACAAGGGAACAAAGAGGCCATTACTGTCTCTAAAAAAAAGAAAAAATGAAGAAAATGCAAAGGAAGAACAACTAATTATCACTGCTGGAACAAATCCTTCACATGATATATAACTTGTTGCCCCTTTGAAATGTGAGAAGGATTGAAGCTTGCACGCGAGAGCTATGGCAGGAGAGCAAGAGCAAGAAAGAGAGAGATAAGAAATGGGAACTCCGACAACCACAATGTGTGGCCGGGCCTTCCTTTATTCAAACTGTCACTAAAAGAATAAAGAATAAGTGACTGTGACAGGCGCCCGCCACCTGTAGTGTGCAGTGCCGGGTACTATTAGTATAGTAATACACGGGCGGCTAGGTGGAGGCACCTTTACCCCCAACAACCTCCCACTTAAAGGCAAATCTATCCCAATGAGAGAGAAAAAAGAAAAGATAGTACAACATATACACATGTACAACAGGATGAGAAAAAAGACATCATCTCATCCAATGCCTATCAATCTCCTGAGGAAGGCAAAACGCTCGGTAGTGAGGCTTTTCGTAAGCAAGTCTGTAGGATTCTGCTCAGTCGAAATCTTGATAAGGTCAACAGACTTGTCCTCAACGACCTCGCGAATGAAGTGATACCTCATCTCAATATGTTTTGTCTTCGCATGGAAGACAAGATTCTTGGCCAACTGAATGGCACTCATAGAATCTGAATGCAATGTAGGCATAGCATCTGTCATACCAAGGTCTACAATCAAATGGCCTAACTAGATAGCCTCCTTGCAAGCCTCTGTGTCTGCAATATACTCGGCCTTTGTAGTAGAAAGGGCCGTACACTTTTGCGCCCTCTGGACATCCAAGAGATAGCCCCTCCAGCATAAGTGAACACATAGCCAGAAGTGGACTTCCTACTTCTGCATGTCCTACATAATCAGAGTCAATGTACCCCACGACTCTTGTATCCTAGCTACCATAACAAAGACATATATCTATTGTGCCTTACAGGTACCTCATGATACCCTTCATGGCATCACAATGTTTCTTGCCAGGTGTAGCTATATAACGTGCCACAACCCCAACTACAAAAGCAATATCTGGATGGGTGGCTATCATGGCATACATAAGACTACCCATGGCTGATGCATAGGGAATCTTGGCCATCTCGGCCCTCTGCTCATCTGTATGCAAACAATCAACATGTGAAACCTTCACATAAGAAGGTAATGGACAATCAATAGGCTTAACATCCTACATGCGAAAGCACTCAAGGACTTTATGTATATACTCCCTCTGTGATAAATAGAGGAGTCCCTAAGATCTATCGTGCGTGATGCGCATACCAAGTATATGAGAGGTGTGTCCCATATATTTCATCTCAAAGCTCTTCTTGAGCTAAGCCTTAAGAGCATCGAGCTGCTCGTGAGCTGTCCCTACTAAAATCATGTCATCCACATAGAGTACCAAAATCAGTAAAGAACCGTCACGGGCTTTCTTCATGTACAAGCACGGATCCATAGCATTGTAGTTGTAGCCTTGTGACTGCATGAATGCATCAAACTTATGGTACCGTTCCCTAGGTGCCTGCTAGCCATATAGACTCTTCTTTAGCTTGCACACTAGGTGTTCCCTGGCAGGGTCTGCAAAGCCCTTAGGCTGCTCCATGTAAATCTCATCAGCAAGTCCCCATGTAAAAAGCCGCCTTGACATCCATCTGGTACAAGTCCAGGTCAAGCTGTGCAACCAAGGGCAAGACTAAGCGTAGGGTGGTCATCTTGACCACAGGAGAAAATACTTCATCAAAGTCAACACCATGCTCCTTATTAAAACCCTTAGCAACCAATCGAGCCTTGTATGCCGGCTTGGGGTGTCCAAGGGTATTTTTCAGCTTGTACACCCACTTGCATGGCAAAGCCTTCTTACCCTCAGGCAAGGAAACCAAATCCCAAGTCTTATTCTTATGCAATGAGTCAAGCTCACACTACATAGCCCTCTCCCAAGAGTAACAATCACCCCTGCGTATAACCTCATCATAAGTAAGAGGCTCTCCTACATCTATAACCAGTACATAATCCATAGAGGGCGCAAAATGGTCAGGAGGTCGTCTATCTCTAGTAGAACTCCTCAATCCAGGCTCTGTTGTCTGATCGACATCCTGTCTAACATTAGCATGTCTAACATCTGGGCCATGAGCATCAGGTGATGTTGCACGCTGTCTTGCTAGCCGTGGAGCGGGCTGAACGGGAGTAGGGGCTCCTCCTGAAAGATAACTCTGCATACCTCAACCACTTTTTCACATTGCATATGCATTTTGTCCCCATGAAAGATGACATCATGGCTGCGAATCACTTTTCACGCCTACGGATCCCATAGATAGTAACCCATCTCTCCTGCATCTCCATAGCCAATGAAAATGCATTTAACACTCTTAGGATCTAGATTATTGCGTTTGTCCTTGGGCACATGGCAGAATGCCCCACAACCAAAGACACGCAAATGATCATAAGAGGGGGGCTTGCCTGCCCATACCTCCTATGCAACCTAAAAGTCTATGCCATTGCTAAGCGACTTGTTAATGAGATGCCCTGCAACAGTAACTACCTTAGCCCAAAAGTGCTGCAGTAAGCCAGCCTGGATAAGCATGCTACGGACCCGTTCCTGAATGGTCCTATTCATGCGTTTAGCCATACCATTCTGAGGTGGGGTGTAAGGGGCGGTCAATTGACACTTAATACCCCACTCATGACAAAACTGCTCAAAAGCAGGTGATACATACTCACCCCCATTATTTGACCTTAGGCATTTGAGCCTTTTTCCAAACTGGTTCTCTGTCGATGCAAGCCAATGCTGAAATGTGTCCAAGACATCGGATTTTGTCTTTATGGGATAAGCCCAAACCTTCCATGAGTAATCATCTATGAAAGTAACAACGTACTTTTCCCCACCATGTGACTAACAAGGCATGGGCCCACATACATTTGAGTGCACAAGAGCCAAGGGCTCACCCATGCATTTCTTACCAGAATTTTTATACGTATTTCTAGTTTGCATGCCATGCAAACAATGATCACAAGAATCAAAATGTGAAGAGTCAAAAGGCGGAAGATACTGCAAAGCACAGAGCATTTTCATTCCTTTAAGAGACATATGCCCCAAATGAGCATGCCAAAGGGAAACATGGGGAATAGAACCCACAGACAAAACATGATCCAATGTAGCTTCTCTTGATACAAGTAAGGGATAGAGGCTACCAGACTTGGCATCTCTTGCATGTACAAGCCTACCACGAGTAATCTTCCATGCAGAGTCTCCAAAAGACACAAAATACCATGCATCATCAAGCTGTCCAGCTGACATAAGACTGCGAGTCAACGCAAGTACATGGCGCACTGTTAGATATGCTCAGTGCCCCACCCTCATAAGGTGCCACCAATGATCCACGATGCTCAAAGTTGTAAGGCCCCCATTATGAGGAGAAGCCAAATGTGAGCCCGGACATTGGTTGAGTCCTGACTTCTATATCAGATGAGATCTATGTGATCGAATGGCAAAAAGGTGACCATTGTGGGTCTAATCTTTCAGTTGGACTAAGTAGTTAAGTTGGTAGCAACTCGAGGCACCCGATGGTAAAGGGAATATTCCCTGGAATATTCCCTGGCCGACTAGTGGAGGCTCATTTGGTAGGTCAGTCATGCCAACCTAACTGCCTTCATGGGCTATAAAAGCTAAACCCCTTCACAGCCATCGATCATCTATCTTTCACCCAGTCAGAGTTGTTCCAACTAGCCTTAGAAGCACACGAGTGGACAGAGCCATCTCTGTATCAGTTGTTTGGAGCTAAAGAAATTTTCTAATTCTCCTTTTATCTATTGTGTACTCTCTATCTCTATCTCTTTCTCAGATTCTGTTCGCTGCGCCATGTAATTTTTACATGGTATCAGAGCCCAGGGGCTCTAGGATCGAAGAGTACGCAAGAGGCAAAGGCTTCAATAGCAAAGAGGAACAATGTCGTCTTCCAAAAGAGGTTCTGGTGCATCAGGAAGCGGTGCAGGAGTTAGTGCTATTGTACCAGTTGTTCAAACACTGAGGATTCATCCACTAACCTTCAGCGAATGAAAGTTAGATGGTACAAACTATACCTTGTGGAAGTTTAAAATTATAACTATCCTTGATTCTTATGAGCTTTTGGAGACTCTGCTGGGGACAAATGTAGAACCACAGCCTACCCCCGACCCATCAAATCCTAGTGTGATAATTCCTCCGAATGCAGATCTTCTACAAGCTTGGAAACGAAGGAATACAGATGCATTATGTGCCTTAGTTACAAGCTGTTTTGGCAGTGTTCTAACTTTGATTCAGCATATAACCAAAGCATCAGAGGCTTGGAATGTACTGAGGAATCAATATGAAATGTGAAACCAAACAAGGATTCAAAACTTGGAGAATCAACTAGCAGCGGAGAAGTTTGCTAAAGGAGAGACAACTGAAGCATTCATCACTCGGATTAAGAATCTGCGCGACATATGGCTGGTGTTGGGATACAAAAGACTAGCGAGGAGCTAGCTCAGAGGTGTCTTCGAATTTTTCCACAAAAGTTTGATGGACTAGTAATTTCCCTTAATACTCAGGTGAGACCTCAAGCTTTGAGTTTTGAGGAATTTTGTGCATTATTGTTGGAGGAGGAGTTGAGGCTGAAAGCCCAAGAAGGAAGCAATAATGGAGATGCTACCAATGCAAAAGGCAAAGGTGGTTTCTCCACCAAAAATTATGGTGACAAAAAGAAGAAGGGAGGTAAAAATAAGTTTCAAGGAGAGTGCTTCTACTGCAAGAAGAAAGGACATACAATTGCAAATTGTCGTGTCAAGAAGGCATATGAAAAGAATGGTACCCTTAAAAGTAAACGGAAAGAGACAGCCAATATGGCTGAAGTAGAGTTGGAGTTATTCATGGCGACCATTGCGGAGGTATGCTCCTCGATGCAAGAAGAATCTACCACTAAATCATGGGTTTTGGATAGTGGGGCCTCCCGTCACATGACCAATAAGAAAGGTCTATACAGTTCTATGCAGCCTCTACAAGAATCCATCACTATGACGGTTGGAAATGATGCAAAATACGCTATTGTGGGCACAAGTACTATTTCATTTGTTGTTGCAAATGGTGATGTTGAAAAGCTTTCAAATGTGTTGTATGTTCCCGAAATTAGGAGAAATCTGTTATCAGTTGTTGCCATAACTGATCTTAGTCATGAAGTGAGGTTCAAGAAGACAGGTGCAGAAATTCTTGATAGTGATAGCAAAGTTGTTTGCAAAGGAGAAAGAATGAACAATCTATATGAGCTAAGTGCTCTTATAGCCACCCTTGGAGTGGACACAAGTAAGCTTTGGCATGAAAGGTTTGGACACATTGGATTTGCAGTGTTGAAGGAGATGCACAAGCAAGGTATAGTTGCTCACCTACCTGCAATGATTGAATTGAAGGAACCATGTGAAGCTTGTATGATGAGCAAGCAACAGAGAAAGGCATTTCCATAAGAAAGCAAGAATAGAGCACAGGCTTCTCTAGGGTTGGTCCATGCTGACTTGTGCGGAAAGATGCCTACACGGGTCTTGGGGGGATCTTCTTATTTTATGTTGATTGTTGACAACTACAGTAGGAAGATGTGGGTGTACTTCCTTCGTGATAAGGCTCAAGCTTTTGGTAAGTTTAAAGAATGGCTAACACTTGTTGAGAATGAAACAGGGAAAAGTGTGAAGAAATTTAGAACAAATGGTGGTGGTGAGTTCAACTCAAAGGAGTTTGAAGACTTTTGCAAGAGCAAAGGGATCAAGCGTCAATTGGCGATGACTCACACACCTTAGCAGAATGGTGTTGTGGAACGTAGGAATCACACCATTGTGGAGATGGCAAGATGCATGCTAAAGGGCAAACCATTTTTGGGCTGAAGCTATTAATACTGTAGTCTACATTTTAAATTTGAGCTACACAAAGGCTCTCAAGGGAAAAACACCTCATGAGGCTTACACTAGTAAGAAACTATCTATCTCACACTTCAAAATTTTTAGATGTGAATGTTGTGCACATATTCCAGGTGAGAAGAGAAACAAGTTACAACTAAAAAGTAGAAAATGTATCTTCTTGAGTTATAGTGATGAGCAGAAGGCTTACAAATTATATGACCAAGAGGCAAAGAAGATCATCGCGAGCCGTGATGTGGTGTTCAAGGAGCAGCTACATACAGTGGAGGAGGAGAAGACAAATTCTTCCACTTTATCATCAAGCAAAGAAGTAGTCCACTATGAACCTGTCCCGAGAGTTGTCCCTATCCTTAAGAAGGAGAAAGCATCATCTTCAGATGATGAGGAAAATTTTCACCACAACCGGACATCACCCCACCGGAAAAGCCATTGCCGCATTGGGTGAAGCAACTCTATGACCACAATAATCCTATGCCCACATATGTTGAAGAAAAGGTAGACGGACCAAGGAGGTCTCAGAGAATAGAGGAGCAAAGAAGGGCTTCTGCTCACATAGTCAATATGGCCTTGATGGCTGAGATTATGAGAGAAGTAAAGAAGCCAATTGACTTAGAAGAAGCACTTGCAGATCCAGCATGGAAGGTAGCTATGCAAGCCGAGTATGACAACATAATGAAGAATGACACTTGGGAGCTAGTGGATTGGCCAGCAAAGTGGAAGGTTATTGGCACCAAGTGGCTCTGGAAGGTAAAGTACAAGGCTGATGGTACCTTAGAAAATTACGAAGCTAGACTGGTTGCACAAAGATTTTCACATGTTAAAGGGTTTGATTTTCAACAGTCATTTGCCCCAACTACCAGAATGACCACTATTTGCACAGTACTTGCGGTGACTACCCACAAGAAATGGCCAGTTTACCAAATGGATATGTTAAGTTAGCGTTCTTAAATGGTGACCTCAAGGAGGAGGTGTACATGGCTCAGCCACCAGGGTTTGAGGACCCCCATTCTGAGAACAAAGTGTATAAGATGAAGAAGGCATTGTATGGGCTGAAACAAGCCCCCAGAGCATGGTACCAGTGGATAGGTAAGTTCTTCTTAAGCTTAAACTTCAAAAGATGTGCCTCAGATGCTAACTTGTATGTTTACAAGGATGGTGAAAAGTCTGTAGTGATTGTCCTATATGTGGATGACCTCCATATTACAGGTGACTATGAAGATATGATTAACCAAACTCGAAAGGCTTTGAGTTCTGAGTTTAAAATGACAAACTTGGGCTTGTTGCACTATTGTTTGGGAATTGAAGTCTAGCAAGAGCCAGGAAAGATCTTCATCTCTCAAAAGAAGTATGCATGGGAGTTCTTGAAGGCATTTGGCATGACCGAGTGCAAGGAGATAGCTACACCTATGGAGGTGAATGCAAAGTTATCCGTTGAGGATACGTCAGCACTGGTAGACATTGGGAGGTACAGGAGGATGGTCAGCAGTCTGATCTACTTGTGTAATACCAGATCAGATATCAGTTTTGATGTTGGTATTTTAAGCAGGTTCTCAAACAAACCTCATGAGAGTCATTGGAAGGCTGGGATGTAGGTGCTCAAATACTTGAAGGAAACTCTTGACTATGGTATCACATACAGTTTTGGAACTTATCTTGTGGGGAATTGTGACTCAAATTGGGCAGGAGATAGTGATTCCAGGAAGTCAGTTTCGGGTTATTGTTTCTCTTTGGGTTCAGGAATTTTCTCTTGGATTAGTAAGAAGCAACCAACAATGACATTGTCTTCTACCAAAGCAGAGTACAAAGCAACTTGTTTTGTTGCATGTGAAGCAGTATGGTTGAGAAGGATCCTATGGCATATGGGAGTGTAGGATGAAGAACCAACTGTGCTAAGATGTGACAATCAGAGTTGCATCGCCATTGCCAAAAATCTAGTGTTTCATGCATGCACCAAACATATAGAGATCCAATATCACTATGTGTATGATTTGATGGAGGATGGGATAGTGGAACTGGTCTACTATCCAATAGAGGAGAATGGAGCAGATATCTTCACCAAAGCACTTACGAAGAATCTACTTCAAGTTCATCTTCAGAGACTCGGCATTGGGCCGAGGAGATAGTTCACCTATGGGTGGACATTGAGGGGGGGTGTTAGATATGCTCAATGCCCCACCCTCATAAGGTGCCACCAATGATCCATGGTGCTCAAAGTTGTAAGGCTCCCATTATGAGGAGAAGCCAAATGTGAACCCGGACATTGGTTGAGTCCTGACTTGTATATCAAATGAGGTCTATGTGACCGAATGGCAAAAAGGTGACCATTGTGGGTCTAATCTTTGGGTTGGATGTAGTAGTCAAGCTGGTAGCAACTCGAGGCACCCAACGGTAAAGGGAATATTCCCTAGAATGATCCCTGCTCGACTAGTGGAGGCTTATATGGTAGGTGGGTCATGCTGACCTAACTGCCTTCACAGGCTATAAAAGCTAAACCCCTTCACAGCCCATCGATCATCTATCTTTCACCCAGTCAGAGTTGTTCCAGCTAGCCTTAAGCTCTTCACCTATCATTTGTCTAGATCACCATCTAAGCTTCAATGTGGAAGTGCACGGGTGGATAGAGCCATCTCTGTATCAGCTGTTTGGAGCTAAAGAAATTTTGTAATTCTCCTCTTATCTATTTTGTACTCTCTTTCTCAGATTCTGTTTGTTGCGCCATATAATTTTTACATGCACATCATGCAATACAAAAGAATTGCCAGAAGGAAACTGCAGCCGAACATCGCCAATGCCCACAATGTTAAGAGACCTATCATCACCAAGAAGCATAGAACCAAACATGGTACGATAGATATGAAACCAATCTCGACAGGGTGTCACATGAAAGGACGCACCCGAATCCAAGAGCCAGCACTACGCATACATAGAATATATCTCAGAAGTCTGTAAGGCATCACATGAAGAAGCTCCAAGTAGGTAATCATTATCTATATTAGTGGCCTGCATGACATTAACCTCTTCTATCTTCACACTAGACTTTGTAAGTACAATACTGCGCTCAGAAGACTTTTCCTGCACTTTTTCTTTTCCCTTTTCCTTGCACTTATCATCGTGCATTTATGGCACTACGGCCTAATATGTCCTGCTTTCCCATAATAATGACAGGTAAGATCAAACTTCCATCCACTGGACTTACTGCAACCATGTGACTTGGACCTGGACTTCTAAAATTCCCTGCCCTTATGATCATTATCATGCCTGCCATGTCTCCCACCTCTAATGGTCAATGCATGTGAAGAGCGGGAAGCATCATTATTTCTCCTGTTGATTTCCTCAGTCAATAAAGCACTCTCAACATCTTTGATTTTCAGCCCATCAAGCTTGTTCATTCATATGGCAGTACAGAAGACATCCCATGATTCAGGCAAGGTGCCAAGTAGAAACAACGAGTGCAAGTTGTCTTTGAACTTAATACCCTGTGACAGCAGACTCTTCATGATAGCATGAAACTGACTGAAATGAGATGAAAGGGAGGTCCCCTCCATGCGAAGGTCCATTAACTGCTTCAGCCAATACATCTGTGATGCAGGACTCTACTGCACATAGAGCTCCTGAATCTTCTCCCATAAATCCCATGCACTCTGATTCTCATCTTCAACAACATTATGATGGACCTCTTCTGAGAGTAACAAAATAATGGTAGACTTGCATAGGTCATCAACTTCCATCCAAACATCATCATCCATATCCTCAGGTTTGATACCTTTGAAACGCAAGGGTTTAATTTGCAACTTCTACACCAAAACTTGCCATATTTGGGACTTTCAATACCCATAGTTGGTACCATCCAACTTGGTAATGTTAAAGAGAGCTGTGTCTTTGAGATGACCAGTCATATTGTCCCAAATCAATGCAAAAAGGCAAAATTGCAGGTTGATGTAATTAGCAGAAAATGCACTAAAACCACTGCTAAAACTGACTAAAAGAGTGGATTTTACCGAGAGAAGCACTTGTCCACCAAATATGACCAAGATAACATCAAATAGTAAGCATTACTCTCAAAGAAGTGCTCAAAATCTGCAGATTTTAGCTTGCTGTAATAAATGACAGATTTCAGTAAATGAGAGCTAACTGTGCCAGAAGTGGATCCCAAGTCAATCATATACTGCCAAGACCATAACCACCATCATGCGGGCATAACATAGGCATATGACAATCGATAAGCATGAATCCAACACCCAAACATGTCATGAAATATCTGCTAGGGAGTAGGCACACCCCCCAGTCAACGGAGCAAAGTGTACCTACCACTACTAAGACTTGACACAAGTAGGTGTCAGCTCACAAGAAAAGGGACCCAAGTCAAAGAGTCAGCTCATAAGCATTGGAAGGAACCAAGATATATGAACTATGCATTATCCCAAAGGGTAAGAAATCCCAAATAGTCTCAAAAGCTCAAATAGTATAGACCGCCTATTTAATGTCTGTCAAGCATCCAAAGATGCTCCCACTGGCACAAAGGCCATAAATATCAAGCAACAAAGCTTGAACAAAGCATGTACAAGCACCAATGACAAGTGTCCAAGATCAAGCATCAATGAGACATCCCGGACATGGAGGCGGTGTGACATCCATATGTAGCATTTATAGACATCAAGTATATCCCAAAATAAACTCTGGCAAGCCAATAATCTCCAAAATATGCTCCAGTCAATCGAAAGTCAAGCCCAAGTAAAGCTCCAATAGCATCCAAGCTCAAACAATGTAACTAACATAGGTAGGTGACATGAGCATAAGTGCATGTTCAAAGCGGTCAAGCATAGACCGATAAGTGCCAAGATACATCCAAGATAAATATCCAAATGCTATGGAAAGAGGAGCTCAATATCAACCAATGATTAAGAAGCCATATCGAACTCTTTTCCAATCCCCAATGGTCAATACATCAATGTACATCTCCACGACATGACCCGAATAGCATAGGCATAAGCATACATGAGTAGAATAACTTCAGCCCAACTATTTACAGCAGACATTCACTGCTCTAGACTTAGTATTTTAGGCCTCAAATCAGTACCAAAATGAGGGCAATCCATTAACATAGCATCTCCATACATGTAGACATCATCCGGGCATCAATATGCATCAAGTGATCAATCCCGATAAGCATAGACTTCAAGAGATAAGTGTAGCCCTATTTTGGCCAGATCTAGGACTATTCAAAATAGTCAATGGCTGAGCTAAATCAGCTCCAAATGCATCTCACATAAGAGGCATAATATCCACAAGTGATCCGATATCAATAGACATTGGTAGAAGCATCACATAAGCCATAGACATACAAATACATGCTGTCTCAGACCTGAAATCTATTGCAAAATATTATGTCATCAGAGTTTGGCAAATCTAACATCACCATCGAGTCCAGAGCATGCCAAAATCCCAACTTAGACTCTTGCCTTGCCTGAGTCGAGTTCCGAATGCCCGAGATATGACAAAAAGAGTGATTTTTGAGCCATTTTTACAAACATGCGCAAATAAAATGTGAGCATGATGCTGTACTTGAGGGGCCAAATCAGGGTGGGTAGGGGATAAGCAAGAGCCCAATGAAGGCCTACACAATCCTAGGACAAGTCCAAGCAAGAGGTGAAGAGAACAAGCTTCAATGATGGAAGCTATGGCTGCCTCTTCATGAAACCCTATTGTTTATGTCAAAGAATGGCTAAGAACTGAGTGAGGAGCAACCTCTCATACCTCGTGTAGATGCGAGGGAAGACCGAGAAGTACTCGCAAAGGACCTGCTCTAATACCAGTTGAAATATAAGAAGGATCGAAGCTTGCACATGAGAGCTATGGCGGGAGAGCAAGAGCAAGAAAGAGAGAGACAAGAAATGGGAACTCCAACAACCACAATGTGTGGCCAGGCCTTCCTTTATTCAAACTGTCACTAAAAGAATAAAGAATAAGTGACTGTGATAGGCGCCCACCACCTGTAGTATGCAGTGGCGGGTACTGTCAGTGTAGTAATACACGGGCGGCTAGGCAGAGGCGCCTTTACCCCCCAACACCCTTGCCATCATCCTCCCTATAAGCCTTGTCCATTATGTGTCATGGAGGATCAAGCAAGGATAGATGCAAAGCTCCCTTTGGAACCCATGAATCATGGTCACTACACTTCTATGAACACGGCCTCATGCTTGAGCACATAATGAAATGAAATGAAAATGAAGAATACACAAGAGGAGATAGCAAATAGAATCAAAGGGGCAATTCTAAGATATCTATCCTCTACAATAGTAGCCACATCTGCTAGTAACACGAATGGCTTCTTGAGGTGGAAAAGGAGGTGAAGGTGGAGGTTGGAGCAAGCAGACCAAAACCTCTCCCCCAACATAACCCCTTGCCAATAGTGTAGAAGACGAAGATAATTAGGATCTTAGAAGAAGAAAAGAGATAGATGCACAAATAGGAGACAAAATAAGACTCTCAGAGATTGTTCTCGACTTCAACAAGAGAGATAATCCTACAAGCCAATGAGAATAAGACAATCAAGACCATTGCAAGATCAAGGTTTTCCCCAACCATCCTCCTCAACATTCCATCCACAATCCCCTATAAAGAGATATTGAATACTTTTCAACAACCCAAATCCTTTTCCTTCAAGTGCCTTTGGAGCTACATGATGGAGTCTTATTTCTTCCTCCATTGGGAAGGAGGAGTTGTGCTCATGATTCCTTATTGAAGACTAAACCCTATCCTTCAACAAGTATGCCAGCTTTTTAGTGTGGGAGTATGATTGAGGCAGGTATTCGATTACTCTGGTGATTATGAATTTGGAGTCCCTATACCTTACCATGGCTAGGCCTCGTGATCAAAGTTGTTATACTAACAATTTTGGAAGTGTTTTGTGTAGATAGTGGTTCTTATTTGATAAGGTTAGTGAGGACGTTTCACATTTCAATGTGGGAGAAAATGATGACACCCAATGAACACAAAAATGTTTATGCATACATCATATTTCTAGTTTTTGTAAAGGAATTAATATTCATTTTCTTACAAAATCACTAAAATACACCCTACATGATCGGGCCACATCCACATCCATCATAAATAAATGGTATACATAAAAGTGTATGTGCATGCATTTGCAAAGAGCTAGAAAGAATTAAAATGTGAAAGTCAAAGCCTTACGAATACAAATGTATCAAAGAAAATTCAAAGAAATTAAAAAAATATTAAAGGATTGTGTGTCTTTTGGGAAAAAGGTAGGGTGGAGTGCATGGCTATTTATATGCATCTCTTCTCCCCCTTCTTTCAAGGCACACATTCTCTTTTGTATGGTGCCAACCTTTCTCTCTCCTCTCTCCTCTATGTAGAAATTACTCTTTCCCCTTTCCTTTTTTCTTTTGTGCGATGAAGATGGACATGTCTAGTGAAGATGATGAAGATGATGAGTCTGTTCATTATTAAGAGCGAGATTTGCAGTTTCTTTCATGTTTTGAGATTAATGACAAAGCCATACACATAGATTTTGTGCCTTGTTTCCTCAGTTTTGTGTGCATTTCTTTTTGTGGGAGGGATTCCCGTCAAGACTACGTGTATGTTTATGGGAAAGAACATAGGGGGCTCATTTAGTGGGTGCATTGATAGGTCATATTTCTTAATGTGACTTTCGTTGAAGAAGCCTATGTCTTCTCTATCTAGGGTTTCAAGCTCCATGTTATTGGTTCTACTGATCTGATGAACTCGGAATGGTCCTAATCCCAAGCACTTCATTTTTTGCTTTTGCCCCTTAATAAAATACGGTAACACTAGGTCACCTTTTTCAAAGTCACGTTGTTTGACATGTTTGTCAAACCAAAATTTTCTTCGTGCCTTTTCACTATTAAGTGTGTGTGTCACAATAAGCCAAGTTTTAGATAATCTTTCCAATTATTCAATTAGATAGTCAATCCAAGCCTTTTGGCCTTCCCATCTCTCTTGTATAGCTATTTGTAAGCTTGGAACAAAGAATTTGACTGGTAAGATCACTTTTATGCCATATATTAGTTTGAATGGCATTTATCCGCGATAGCCATTTTGTAGGCAGTGCAATATGCCCACAAGGCTGCCATCAACTTATTGTCCCAATCACTTCACAAAGCAGAGATAGTTTTCATCAGTACATTGGTCAAGATTTTGTTTGTTGCCTCCGCTTAGCCATTGGCATGGAGATAGTATGGCAATGATTTTTTATGGATAACTAAAAAGGTAGACAACATATTCTTAATCACCTCATTGATGAAGTGTGTGCCACGATCACTGACAAATTCAATGGGGTAGCCAAATCAATAAATAACTTATTCCCAAATAAATTTATCAATGGTCCTTGCATCATTCTTCCTCATTACTTGTGCTTTAGCCCACTTCATAAGATAATCAATGGCTACAATTATGTATTTTGCTTGAGAATACTGAGCAATAGGACTAATGGGTTCCAATGAAGTTGATGCCCCATTTTTCGAATGGTTGGCATGCTATTACTAGTGTCAAATCCATTTTTTCCTTTCTTATAAGAACTTCTATATGTTGGCATTCATCACAATGCTTAACAAACTTGGCAGCATCACAGAATAATTTAGGCCACCATAATTGATACTGTAGAACCTTGTATGCAATGGTGTATCCATTAAAGTGTCCTCTTGCAATTCTGCCATATACTTTAGTGAGCACATTGTGCATCTCGTTTTCATAAATGAACTATCTCAATAGGCCATTTTGTGCTAATCAATAAAGCTAACCATCAACCAACAAGGTAGAACTTTCAAAATGAGGTGCCTTAGTCTAGCTTTCTCAATCGAGTGAACAGAGATTCCATTTTCTAAAATATGTACTATATCATCTCCCCAATAAGGCACAAGGTATGCTTTGTAAAGCTCATTTTCACTGGATATTCTAAAAAGGTGAGCATCAAGTAGATAATCAATAATGCCTTTCTCACAGCAGGCTCTCTAGGGGGTATGCGGGACATATGGTTAGCCATATAATGGTGTTTTTCTCTTTGTACTACCACTAAGAAGTCCAATTCCTATGAGAGTAATAACCATCTAACAATGTGCCCTATCACACAAGGTTTATTAACAAGGTAAATCAATGTCTAATGATCAACAAAGAAGGTGAATGATGTGGCCAAAAGATAATGCCTACACTTTTTAACAACAAACACCATTGCCAACCCTTCTCACTCTGTTGTCAAATAGTTCACCTCTACGTTAGTGAGTTGTTGCTTGCAAAACTCACTAGAAAATCCATGTTATGTTTACTAGGTTGGCACAACAACACTCCCACAGCAAATTTCGAAGCATCAATGTGCACATGGAATGTGATGGACCAATATGGGGCTCTTAAAATAGATGCTAATGTTAGAGCCTCCTTAAGCTATTCATAGGCTTGCTAGCACTCCTCTATCCACTCAAACACAATTAACAATTTGTATAATGGCCTAGCAATTAGTGCGTAATTCAACACAAACCATTGATAATATCCGATATGATCTAGGAAGCAATGAGCTCCCTTATAGTTGATCGGAGGTGGAAGATCAAAAATCACCTTAGCTTTCGAGAAGTCTGTTGCAATTCCATTCCTTGACACAATGTGCCCTAATATGTAATCTTGTTTAATCCAAAACTGGCACTTCAAGGGGTTCAAAGAGAGACCATATTGTCTACACCATTTAAAGACTATACATAGTTTCTCCATGTATTCTTCCAATTGATGTAAACACACAAGTCATCAACAAATACTTCCAATTACCTCCTAAGCATGTCTTTGAAGATTGCATACATGAGGCATTGAAAGGTATTAAGGGTATTAGTTAGCCCAAAGGGCATGATTATGTAAGCGAACACCCCCCATTCGATGGTGAATGTTGTTTTGTGCCTATCATCTAGTTAGACTTGCACCTGGTTGCATCCTGAAAACCCATCCAGGAAGCTATACGCTTCCTTCTTTGCCACTCTCTTGAGCATGTGCTCAGTGTAAGGCAAAGGATAGTTATCTCTCTTAATAGTTACATTGACTTTTTTATAGTTTACGCACACTTGAATCTTTCCATTCTTTTTTAATGCAATCACAATGGCTGATACCCAGTCTGTGTGCTTGATCTCATAAATGAATCATGCATCCAAAAGTTTTCCAATCTCTTCTTTTATCATATGAGCATGCTTTGGATTCATGGCGTAAGGCCTTTGTTTAATGGATGTTGTGTCAAAGACCATAAGAATGTTATGGGTTACTATGCTCGGATCAATACCTTTTAGCTCCTCTATAGATCATGTGAACACATCAGAGAATTCCTTTAAACAACCAATGAGGCTAGTATCCTCATCCTTGGTCATGTCATCTACTATGAATACCAATCGGGGATTTTCACCTTTACTAGCTAATTTGACTTTCTTGACCTTGGCATGTCCTTAAATAGGCTGAGTAGTTCGGCCTTATCTCTTTGCTTCTAGTAACACCATTATTTGATCGCCCTTTTTGAATTTCATGAATCGCCTAAGTAGGTCTTGTGGCTTCTTTTGCTTTTTAGCATCTAAATCCTTAGATTTCTTCCTCTTTTCCTCCAACAATCTACACCTCAGATGGACTAGGAGGTATCCTTTGGTGCATCAGTTCCTAGGGGCTTTGGAATATTAGGATAGCTATCTAAGCTTATCTCAGAAACTGAATTGAATTTGCAACTTCACTGGAAAAGAGAGTCTCACCAGGTGGTCGGAGCTCGATTTTTGCGATCCTATTTCATATAATGTTGTGGATGTAGGTTGGGTCAATACTACTTACTTGTAAGCAATCACATCTAAATGCTCTAGCAAAGTCCAATCACAATCCACATTGATGATCCCTTTTTCTATCTTGAAGGCATTAATGTCTTTGGACTTAGAGTCTATAATTATATGTTCTATCATCCGCCCATTAGTGTCATAGTCAATGGTTTCCACTTCTTTGTCGCTCTCCTCACTTCTGGAGCTGCAGTTCATGTATTCATCATCGGAATCCTCTTGTTCAGAAAGCTTGTCCAATACCAATTCATTGTCTTGTACATTTTCATCGTTCTTAGGTAGAACCCAATTGTATAAGAGGTTCATGTCAAACACTCTAGTCCATTTCCACTTTTTCACTTCCAAGAGTTCTCTAAGAGGTTTCAGGTTGGCTGCAGGGTTGTAGGCTAATTTCCTCATTAGATACTCAAGGATCTTGTATAGTTCTAATTTGTTTGTTGGGATGTGGTATGTCATAGAAAACAGTCAAGCTTTGTGCCATCATGCAAAGAGGTACCGTAGGTAAGGTATTGCTATTGGGTGCAAAGGCCTTAGCATCCCTCTTGTAATCATCCTTGTCATCAAAGAATAGCAGGTCAATGGTTGCTAGCACATGCATCCAATCACACTCATCCTTAGGATAGGGAATGTATTTGGTTAATTGACCATAGTTGGGCTTGCTCTGTGATTCTCCTTTGAGCATAGTAGAAATGGCCCTGAGGTCAATTGATGACATCTTCCAAGTGTCCATCTCCACTCGTACTGTCTCCTTTATATCTCTAGAAGACATTAGTCCATTACCCCAATCCTCTATCACACAGGCACTTCGTATCTCCAAGGTCTTCCCAATCAAATGTCATAATCCATGCCTTTTATCACAATGAAGCTCACTGAAAACTAGACTCCTACTATCCTAATTGGCCAATCCTTTAGTACTCCAAAGGAGCGAACCTTTGTACCATTAGCAAGGGTTACATTGAATCTAGCAATTTCGATAGGTGAACTTCCCCATGCTTATAACATTGTGTGACTAAGAAGGCTCACTCCTACCCATGTGTCTACAATGCCTTTTCGTGTCGCATCTTACAATGTCACAATGGGTAAGACCGCATGCATCTCAATCCCTTCCCAAAACACATTGATATGTAATGGCCCTGTCATAGGAGAGAGTGTTACACTTGGAATGTGTGTGTGATTATCTACTTCCCTTATTGTTTCTATTCTCTCTTGCCTCTCAATCCATGCCTTAGGCAATGTACTCCACAACCCTCGATTTTGACTCATTAGTTGCCCTAAAGGCAACAATAATTGTGTTGATACAAGAGCTACTAGCAATCCTACATCAACTTTGTTGATTACATTCCTGCTAGGTAGTTGAGTGTCCATCTCTAGGTCTAGTTGAGGCAAGGTAGGTTCCTTTAGATGGATGTGAGGTTCCTATCCTTGACTAGTTACTAGTCATATGTAAGTTGGTGAGGTGGGTAGCTCTACATTGGACATGTCATGATCCTCACGTTCTAGTATAGATTGTCTGAGGTGTGCTTGAGCTTCTTCGACCCATCCCCTTACCTTTTCTATGATCTCCATTTAGTGTATTGAGTCAAAGTATTCCCCTATCTTAGCAATTCCCTTCCTCTCAATTTTTGAAGCTGAGGTTTTGCGCTCTATATTGGTACTAGCCTTCTTAATGTTAGTGTTCTAGCATTGTCGCTCTTCAATTTAATCTTCTTTTTCACTCTTTTCTTCTTCTTACTCTTCTTCTTAATCTTCTTGCCGATAAAGGAAACATCCACATTGCTAGGTCCAAGTATTGACACCTCGGCTTGTTTGGATTATGCCCTAGTCATCACATTAAGTGGTATGGGTGTAGCATCATCATCAAGGGTTTCAATTCCAAATAACCCCAAGGTCACCAATGGCATGTTCAAGACACTTGTTGATGCTTTTCTCCTAAGGCAATCCGCATATAAGTGTGTGATGCCACACTCAAGGCATCACAACTCAACTTTGTCTTTGTTACCATGTTCCTTCTCAGAGCACTGGGAAGTGATGTGTCTAGGATATCCACAATTCCAACCCATCACTTGTTTTTGCAACTACATTCCTCCAGACCCTCGTCCTCTTCCTTTGCCTAGTATCATCACCGAGATGGGCTTATAGTCCATAAGAGCCAAGTTTCCCTCTTCATTGTATGAGATGTAGGGTTTTACATAAGGCTCCTCCTCGAGTGGTTCCTCTACATAATGCATAGGAGTGTCGCTCTGTGGCAAGGTAATGATTGGTGTTGGAGGCCTAGGTATATCGGTTAGATTGATGTCTACTACCCTTGGTGTGGTTGGTCTCTAATCATTGGGGATAGGTAGAGCTAATGGAGCTTCTCAACCAAATTGAAATTGGCAATTCATTGGATACTATGGCTGATAAGGTTGTTTGCATGGTAAGCGTCAAGGCAATCTGCAATGGATAGCTTCATGCCTGTACCTACCACAATTAGCACAAGTCCTAGGTCTTGGTCTAGGACACTCTATCGATAACTGGTTACCTTCGTAGTGTACACACTAGATGTTTGTTCTAGTAGGTCTTCCCAAGTCATCTTGAAGTTTGACAACCTCTAGCTTGAGGTTAGACATCTCCCTCCCTTGCCTTTATCCTATGCTTCAGATGTTTCTTGCTCACTACACATGGTGGATCTTTCACTATGAATAGTGATGATTCTTGTCGAATGTATGGCTTTGCTACTCCTTTTCTTTAGTAGATCATCCACCCTTATGGCCTCATCAAATACATTTTCCAATATGTCTCTTTACATGCTTCAGTTTGCTAGCCAAGGCTTTATATAACTCCTCATTTTTATTTCATTAATAAAGATAGTTGGCATAACCCTAGGCATAGGTCTCTCAAGTTATGGGATCCTCTTGTAGAGACTTCTCACATAGGTGACATAGTCTCAGATTTCCTCATTGTCCCTCTAGCTCACATTCATGAGCTCGATGATTAGATTATCAAAGTACCTAGCTTTTGAGAAGTGTTGATGGACAAGTTCTTGAGAGTGCCGAAATTGTTCCTTTTGGTGTCATTGAGGCTTATAAACCATGTTCAATATTTTTTCCCTAGACACAACCCAAAAGCTCATGCTCTCTTATCAACATCCATGAGATTGTTTGCCTCACGCACCTATTTGAATTATTCAACAAAGCTATAAGGGTCATCTCCTGCCCTGTAGTTATCAACTAACTTTGTGATGACGATTGGTATTTCGCTTGGCTTCTGGCCCCAGGTGCTGCTCCTACAGTCAAGTCAAGAGAGTGATGGCTAATGCAATAGTTACCTTCTCTATGGAGGTCATATCCAATAACCACTTGAGGAGTTCATAAGGATCAATATTGGCATTGGATGTCTCTATCTCCCTTGCCTATTCTCCCGTTGACGTCCCTCCAACTAGATCTGGGATGTGTTGGATTTGACCCAACTCTATCTCTTTTCTTTTCTTATCTAACCTTTGATTTCATGCAATCCTTGCAACTTGCTTGATGAGATCCCTACCCAGCTTCCTCTCGTCTTCTACAGTAGCCATGATCTCTTCGACATCCTTTCCTCTATGTTCAACTTGCGTGTGTTGGTCATAGAGTGATATTAGCTTATGGATATCTATAGAGAACTCCATAGCCTCCAACTCTAGACATCCATGCTAGAGCTCGTCTCAACCATTATCTTTGGTTGGCCCCTGGTTGACAAGCTCCTTGATGAAACTGATGATTTTTGGTAGCATCAAGAATGTACCTATTGGTCCCCTTTAGAAGTGAAAGGTGAGAAGGATCAGGAGAGCTATGGTGGGAGAGCGAGAGAGAGAGAGAGAGAGAGAGAGAGAGAGAGAGAGAGAGAGAGAGAGAGTCACAACGTGGGAACTCCAACAATCACAATGTGTGACGGCCTTCATTTTATTCATCTGTCACTAAAAGAATAAAGAATAAAGTGATGATGATGGGCGCCCCCGCTGCCTACAATGTGCAAGCACAGGTACTGTCAGTGTAGTAATACATGGGCGGCTAGGCGGAGATGCCTTAACCCCCAATAACCTCCCACTTAAAGGCGAATCTACCCCAGTGAGGAGTGAAAAAAGAAAAAGAAAAGACAATACAACATGTACACATGTACAATAGAATGAGGAAAGACGTAATCTCATTAATCTCCTGAGGAAGGCAAAGTGCTCTGTAGAGAGGCTTTTGGTGAGTAGATCTACAGGATTTTGGTGAGTCGAGATCTTGACAAGGTCAACAGACTTATCCTCAATGACCCCACATATGAAGTGATACCTCACCTTGATGTGTTTCATCTTCGCATGGAAGACTGAATTCTTAGCTAACTAAATAGCACTCATAGAATCTGAATGCAGGGTTGGGATAGCATCAATACCATAGCATATGCACATATCTGTAGTGCCCTTCAGGTACCTCATGATACCATTCATGGCATCCCAAAGCTTCTTGCCGGGTATAGCTATATAGCGTGCCACAACACCAACTGCAAAGGCAATATCTAAACGAGTGACTATCATGGCATACATAAGACTGCCCACTGCGGATACATAGGGAATCTTGGCCATCTCGGCTCTCTACTCATTTGTCTGCAGACATCGGCCTGTGATACCTTCACATAAGAAGGAAATGGACATCCAATAGGTTTTACGTCCTGCATGCGGAAGTGCTCAAGGACTTTATGAATGTACTCCCTCTATGACAAGTAGAGGAGTCCCTGGTGCCTATCGCATCTCATGCGCATACCAAGTATATGAGAGGCTTGTCCTAGACCCTTTATCTCAAAGCTTTTCTTGAGCTGAGCCTTAAGAGCATCTAACTTATCATGAACTTTCCTTGTTAATAGCATGTCATCCACTTAGAGTACCAAAATAAGCAAAGAACCATTATGGGCTTTCCTTGTGTACAAGTACGGATCCATAGCACTATGGCTGTAGTCCTGTGACTACATAAAGGCATCGAACTTATGATACCATTCCCTAGGTGCCTACTTCAGGCCATAAAGACTTTTCTTCAACTTGCACACTAGGTGCTTCCTGCTGCAAGGCTCTGCAAAGCCTTTAGCATGCTCCATGTAAATCTCATCATGCAAGTCCCCATGTAAGAAAGCTATCTTGACATCCATTTGGTACAAGTCCAAGTCAAGTTGTGCAACCAAAGCCAAGACTAAGTGTAGGGTGGTCATGTTAACCACAAGAGAGAAGACCTCATTAAAGTCAATACCATACTCCTGCTTAAAACCCTTTGCTACCAATCTAGCTTTGTATACCGACTTGGGGTGTCTAAGGGTACTTTTCAACTTGTACACCCACTTGCATGGCAGAGCCTTCTTGCCAGTAGGTGAGGAAACCAAATCCCAAGTCTCATTCTTATGCAAGGAGTCTATCTCAGACTGCATAGCCCTCTCCCAGGAGTGACTGTCACCCCTGCGCATAGCCTCATCATAGGTGAGAGGCTCTCTTGCATCTGTAACCAAGACATAGTGCATGGAGGGCTCAAATCTGTCAAGTGGGTGTCTATTTCTAGTAGAACGTTGCACTGCAAGCTCTGTTGCATGCCCAACATTCTGTCCAACATCCTGGCCATGAGCATCTGCCTGCTACATAGGCTGTCTAGCTAGCTGTATGAGAGCACGTGGTTCCTCCCGAAATATAACCCTACGTATCTCCATGACTCTCTTAGGTTGCCTACGCATCGTTTCTTCATGGATGACTATATCATGGTTGTGGATGAATTTTCATGCTTGCAAATCCCATAGATAGTAACCCATCTCTCTTGCATCTTCATAACCAAGGAATATGCATTTAACACTCTAAGGATCCAGCTTGTTACGCTTGTCCTTGGGCGCATGGCAGAATGTCTCACATCAAAGATACATAAATGCAATTTCTTATCCATACCTCCTCTACAATCTGAAAATCAATGGCACTATAGGGCGATCTATTAATGATATGCATGATAGTTGTAACTGCCTCAGCCCAAAAGTGCTAAGGTAGCCTTGCATGGCCTTTCTTGGATGGTCCTATTCATCCGCTCAGCCATACCATTTTGGGGAGGGGTGTAAGGGACAGTCAACTGATGCTTAATACCCCTCTCATCACATGACTACTCAAAATTATGTGATACATATTCACCCCCATTATCTGTCTTAAGGCATTTTAGCCTATGCCTAGGCTGGTTTTCTGCCAAAGCAAGCCATCTCTGAAAAATTGCCAAGATATCAAACTTCTGCTTTATGGGATAAGCCCATACCTTACGTGAAAAATCATCTATGAAAGTAACAAAATACTTTGCACCACTCAAAGACTGATAGGGCATGGGCCCACATACATCAAAATGTACCAAAGCCAAGGGCTCACTCGTGCGTGACATACTAGACTCCTTATGGATAGACCTAGTTTGCCTGCCATAAAGACAATGATCACAAGAATCAAAATGAGAATAGTCAAAGGGCGGTAAGTACTGCAAACCAAAAAGCATTTTCATTCCTTTAACAGGCATATGCCCCAAATGAGCATGTCAAAGAGATTCACCCATCACCCAAGTGCACAGAACCCGAAACAGAATGGTGTGAATGGAACCACTCTCAGTAAGGTGTCACATGAAAGGATGCATCTGAGTCCAAGAGCCAACACTATGCATACATAAGAGTGTATCTCGGTCATCTGTGAAGCACTAGATGAAGTTGCTACAAGGATATAATCCCCATCACTATCCTCGGGCTGCATAACATTAACCCCTTCAATTTTAACACTTAACTTAGCAGGTACTATGCTGCGATCAAAAGACTTTTCTTGCACTTTCTCTTTCCCCTTGTTTTTGTGCCTTTCATTGCGCAATTCATGACACTGTGGCCTTTCTTCCCACAATGATGATGAGTCAAATTTGCATTTCTCCCATGAGACTTATTGCGCGACTTGCCACGTGACTTGGACCGAGATTTTTGTGAATCTCATCCACGGCCATTACCACTGTCATTCTTTGCATTTCCATCATGTCGGGCGGCCTCTAACTATCAAAGCATGAGACATACGAGAGGCATCCAAATTCTTACAGTTTATCTCTTTCTACAAAAGAGAGCTCTCAACATCAAATAGCTTCAGAGTAGTGGCAAAAGCACATAAGGCAATGCGGAATACATCCTAAGACTCATTAAGAGTTCCAAGTAAGAACAACGGAGTGATATTCGCTTTGAAATCAATGCCTTGCAAAACCAAGTTCTTAAGAATAGCATGAAATTGGCTCAAATGAACTGACATGGTTACATTCTCTTTCATGCAGAGATCCATAAGCTGTTTCAGCCAATACATTTGACTTGCAGGACTTTGCTTGTCATAGAGGTTCTTGATCTTATCCCAAAGCTACCAAGCACTTTGTGCTTCCTCAGCCACATTGTAATGCACCTATTTAGTGAGAGACAAGATGAGGGTGGACTTGCATAATTCATCAAGCTCCATCCATTCATCATTAGTCATAGTTTCAATCTGCTCTCCACTCAACCTTAGTGGCTTTACCAACTATTCTCACACCAATACGTGCCAAACTTGACTCTTCCAATAGGCATAATTTGTACCATCAAGCTTAGTGATGTTGAAGATAGCATTGTCAGTGGATGAAGATGCCATGCTACAAGCTGAAATAGCCCAGATGGTTCAAAATTGCTTGTTGTAAACTATAAAACATGACCAAAAACCACCAAAACCAAGGCAAAATGGCAAGAAAAAAGTATTTAATGATGCTTCCCACCAAGTATCATCAAAAGTACATCAAATCAGGATGATGATCAAATCAGGATGATTCAACATGAAAAATACATGACAGTCCAGAGATATATGCTTGGTGTGATTTATGACAGCAGTGTACAATGAGAGTTGACAATAAGCAAAACCAAATATTCAAAGTCAATCACTGATTGTCAATGCAAAACCAACATCAAGTGGGCATAAACAAGCATGTAACATTCAAACTAACATGAGCCAATACCCAGGCAAAGTCCATCAGTAAAATCGGTACACCCCCAAATCAACAGGGCAAAATGCACATACCACTATCAAGACCTGACACAAGTCGATGTCTACTCAATGAATACAAAGCCGAATCAGCCCAAGTACATCTACATGGACCAAGGTATATCAATCATACATCATCCACGAGGAGATCCCGGTCTCAAAGATCCAAAAGCTCAATATGCATAACCCGCACTACTCAATGTCTAATAAGCATACAAAGACGCTCCCACTGGCACAAAAGCCATAAGTGTCAAGCAAATAAGCTCAAAAAAAGCATGTAAGAGCACCAGTGACGGAGTATCCAAGATCATGCATCAATAAGACATCTAGAGCATATGAGTGGTCAAGTATCCAATGATAGTATCCAATGATAGCACCCAATGTCATGAAGACAATCCCAATCAATCTCTAACGATCCAAAGCAAGACCAAAATAAGCTCCAAAATATCCAAAGTCAAGCCCAAATGAAGCTCCAGTAGCATTCAAGTCCAAACAATGTAACTAGCATGTGTAAGCATCAAGCATGTACCAATGGGTCATACATAGACCATAGGTATAACCTCTGTTACAAAGCATGCCAATGTAGACCAATGTTAAGTAAATGCCAACCAATACGGAGCTCAAACAAGGCTCAAAATACATTCCGAAACCATCCAAATCATTTGCCAGCCTTCATTTACATCCTAACAGTCATATGAAATACCCGGGAAGCACCTGTGGACCAATAGGCAAAGCATAAAGTGACTCAATAAGCTTCAGCCCTGGAATGTACAATAGTGATTTATTGTGTAAAACTGAGTATTTTAGGCTAGTAAATCAACCCCAAATGATGGCCAATCAATAGGCATATATTCCCCTAACATTCAGGGACCATTTGGGAATCGAGCATCAAATGTCAATGCCAACAAAGCATAAACATAAAGTGCTGATGTAACACTATTTTGTGGCTACTTGCGGACTGTGGAAAATAGTCCTTGACTGAGATAAATCAGTCCACAAATCAATGCCAATGATAACCACCAATGCCGAGCATCAAGGGGGTGTTCTCAAGTGCCAAATGAAGTGTTTTCAAGCTACCAATGAGTGCCAAGGGAGGGCTGAAGTAAAAAATGATTTTTTTGCAGGTCTTCAAGCTGGCCCAAATAGGACTGATGTTGCTAGGTATGCTGCTAGTCCACGCGATATTAATGGGGTGAAAGGGGGGACTCAAGTAAGGCCTAAAGAAGGCCTACACAAAGCCTTGTCCAAGCCTAATCAGGCAAAAGCCAAGATATGAAATGGGGGAGCTCCAATGGTTGGAGCTATGGCTACCCCTTCCTGCTGTACCCTACAAACTAAAATAAACACTCAAAAGAATGCTTCAATACCTCTAAAGGAATGCCCTGAGGGTGCCCAAATGGGCCGAGTAGGTGCTCGAGAAGATGAAGCTCGAAGGAGTCAGATATGGCTGCCAAGAGTGAGAACCAATGGTGTTGGGATTCAAATGAATGCTGAAGGAGTCACAAACCAAGCTTGAATGCTCAAGCAACCATGCTCTGATACCAGTTGAGAGGTGAGAAGGATCAAAGATTGCACGGGAGAGCTATGGCAGGAGAGTAAGAGCAAGAGAGAGAGAGAGAGAGAGACTCACAATGTGGGAACTCCAATAGTCACAATGTGTGACTGGCCTTCCCTTTATTCATCTGTCGCTAAAAGATGAAAGAATAAAGTGACGGTGATAGGTGCCTACCACCTGCAATGTGCAGGCATGGGTATTTTAAGTGTAGTGATACACAGGCGGCTAGGCGGAGGCGCCTTTACCCCCAACAAGAAGGTCATACTACTCTTATTGTGTGTCTTAGAGAATTAATGTGCTAGGGGGTGTTAAGATGTATTGCCATCGTAACCCTCGTTGATCTTATAGGCACATTCACTTCTTTATATCATAATGTGTATAGAGGTTTTGTTGATTCTTTGCCTATGCCCTTAAGTGAGTTAGGGGACTTCCTTGTTCCCTCCTTTTTGTGAGCGCTTTAAGCATTCAAGCTGGTGTAATTGCCAAGGTTATTCTTCAAGGATCAACCCCCCTTCCTTTATGCCAATTATTTTCCTCTCTCTTTCCTATCAAGTATCTTGCACACGTTTGTGTTTTTCCTTGAGTGTTATCCCTTCTCTCACAATTCTCTGGGTGAGTTGTGATGTTTTTGTATTATAGGGTCTCCACTTGACTATTGTGGTTCAAGCCCTCCCTTATGTGATTACTTTTCCAATCCCACTCAAAGGTTCATGATATGAAGAGTTACTTAGAGCCTTCAGTTTCAAGAAAGACTTGGATACTTGTCTCGACTTTAGTGCAAGTGTTTTGCTCTTGTGTGGTCAATAGCACTGGTTGCAATGGAACTGTCATTCTTAGGAGGTGGTTGCTATAGTATCTAAAGTCCTAAAGCACCAACAATGTGTTTGCACTAGAGATCTGACTCTCGAGGTTGAGTCAAAGCACTCTAACTCTTCTCAAGGGCACGAATCTTGAAAGGTGAACAAGGCAAGTGCTAAACCTCTAAGAAGAGCCTTGTGGTGATGTACTGCTTGGTGAGTACTTGCAATGGATAGAGAGTTGTGCCTCAAGTCGACACTTGAGTCGGTGGACTACAAGTATTCACCTCATACTCAAGTCGAATGAGAAATCCCTTCTCCTCTCTAAAGTTTAGGATACCTTAAAGCACTGTCTTAGATGCAATTATTTATTCTCATAAGGTCATGAAACTATTAAGTGATTTACCAATGTGTCTCGATAGTCTGGGGAGTGTCATAGCTCAAGGCTGTGATTGTCCTATGATTATGCAAGGTCGCCAGCTACCCCCTTTTGTATTTGGAACAAAATCTATACAAACAACTTAGTGACCTTCAACATAAAGAGATAGATCACTAAACCAAATGCAAGTCATCCCTTCCATACCTGAAAATGCAAGCTTGTTACTAGATTATGTCTAGTTGCATGCTTCCTAGATACCGATCAACTCACAATGGGTAGCTAAGTATACGAACGACTTAGTGACCTTCAACATAAAGAGATAGATCACTAAACCAAATGCAAGTCATCCCTTCTATACCTGAAAATGCAAGCTTGTTACTAGATTATGTCTAGTTGCATGCTTCCTAGATACCGATCAACTCACAATGGGTAGCTAAGTCTAGGAGGGTCATGGCTAGTGCAAAACCTACAATTCTTCATAAGTCAAGAGTTCACAAACCTAGAAGGATTAATTAACTCAAACTATATCTGCCACCACTAGGAGCCCCAAACTAGGTTTTTGAGCCCCCCAATTGGCTTATCAAGTGCTTGTAATAACACCCTTGACTCTAAGTGGCTCAACCCTCCTTCTTTGCTATAAATATTAGTGAATTTTCCTATATGGAACCCAAGGCATCTTACACATCAGCCCTTACCTCCTCAAACTATGTAGTCTTCCGTCCCCATAGCAAAGAACTAGTCAACCCTGTAAAGGACTTCCTCGATGAGTTGTGCATCCCTTGCAACACCTGTGGTCAGTACTCAATAAACCTCAGAGAATTTGCAATTTTGTGGCCTGCTTTGGCTGATCACATTAAGATTAAACATTCCCAATAGTTTCAACACACCCATAGCTAGTCATTCTAACTAGTAGTGATGTCATGGTAGCTACTCGGTCTATTTGTTCCCCCCAATTGGTTCTAATACCTAATGATTTGATGTTCAACTCAAGATTTAAAAAAATTTAGTGTAAAAACATAGTAAATTACAAAAAATTCAATCTTGAATGTGTCATCAATAAAATATCCACAAATAGCATGCCAGACAATTACCGTTGTGACTAGCTAGTTATTATTCAACTAGCTTCAAAGCAACCTTTTGATCCCAACCAATCAATATTCAGAAATTTCAAAAATTTCACAGAGATTTTATAGTGAAACTTCAGCAAACTTAGTTCCAAAACAAGTCCATACAATAGTCCCAAACTAGCTCTTGTAAATCATGACTATGTTCACTTATAGTATGTAGTTGGTACTTGTCTTGTGCAAGTCTAGTCGGTTATCGTAAGATCACGAATACTCCATTCAAGTTCAAGTCAAAAACTAAAATTTAGTGTGAATTACTGATGCTAAATGACCAACACTCGTCTTTCCCTTCATGCACTTATATTCTAGCCTTTGCAGGCTACCCGTGGGAACTATGACTAGCTCGTTGTCGACATGTTGCCACTATTCTTTGCCTGATTTTTCCAAGTATCAATTCTCATTAAAAAATCATCATAAATCTCTAAAAACTCATCAAATCTCCAACATCACCCACATTACTTTACCCTCTCAAAAGGTGCTCCAAAACAAAGCTAGTAAATAATGTACCTAATTATTATACGTACCATCGTTTCTAAGAGCCTTTTTCTTAATTCATTAAAATAAGCAAATCCAATGTTATTATAGTAAATACATCCTATTTTATGCTCCTTATGAGTGTTTTTTTGTCTTGCACAATAATCTCAATGATGTTCACACTTAATGCTCTTTGCAGGTACTCGGTTGTTGACCACAACTGGCTAGTTGCTGTCAAGCTCCCTACCCATAATATGCCAATGTATCCCATGATAAAAATTGATGAAAATTAGTTAAATCGAGGAAAAAGCATGCAACTTACATGGCTTTCTATCTCATGAAGTTGATCCAAGTGCTTAAGCACATGCTACTGCCTCTGTTGTATGATATGAGATTTAAAACAAGTGAAATTAAACTATTTTGTGTTTTTTCAAACAAATTCTTTAAAAATGAATCAAAACTATTTTTTCATAATCTAGAAAATTTTTTCCACAGTGCAACTTATCATATGAAAAGAAAAATACATGCACAATCCACGGATCGCGATACCCTTCCAATCCGTCAAGACACGTGAGGTTTCCACATCAAGTCTGTCATGGTGAGAAAACCCATCTCGCTCAGACTGAGCATATTCTACTCGCCATCTATGGTAGGAGACTCATCAAGAGAGATTTCGTCGAGTCTCGGCAATGGAACCAAAATGTAGGTTCAAATCTCTACTTCCCGAGGGGAAACAGATATCACTCATGTGCTCTCTCTAACCAAGTTTACTCATTGTCTCTCACCCCTCAAACTCTCCTTCCATTAAATCTCTCTCACTCGGCTAGCTATGGATAGCTACCCATAGCTCGCCAAGTAAGAAGAATACCAAAAGAGAATAGTTAAAGTAGGAGGATCACCGCATTGTAGTCTAGATGAGTGTTGTGAGCTCTAAAGCTTCAATGATTCATGTAGAACATAAGTGTAGGAGCATCTTTTTCTATGAAATATTCAAATTTGAGTTGCACTTGCAATGCTGGCTCCAACCCTGTTCAAGTCTTCATTTCTGATAAAGTCCTCTCCTTATCGTAGCAATGCTATGGCAACTTGATCCGATGGGTAATCCTTGGTTATATTCAACGTACATGCTTTGAATTTCATTGTGTCATCAAGCTCTCTTCTCCTTCTTTTTGCCTGTAGCCCGCCATGCTTTTTGCCAGCCCAGTGACCTCCTTGATTGCCTCTTCTATTTTTAGAAAGGAGTCAGCTTGTTTTTCACCGGAGGCTTGTTAGATATGCCCAATGCCCCACCCTCATAAGGTGCCACCAATGATCCATGGTGCTCAAAGTTGTAAGGCCCCCATTATGAGGAGAAGCCAAATGTGAACTCGAACATTGGTTGAGTCCTGACTTGTATATCAGATGAGGTCTATGTGACCGGATGGTAAAAAGGTGACCATTGTGGGTCTAATCTTTGGGTTGGACTGAGTAGTTAAGCTGGTAGCAACTCGAGGCGCCCAATGATAAAGGGAATATTCCCTGGCCAACTAGTGGAGGCTCATATGGTAGGTCGGTCATGCCAACCTAACCGCCTTCATAAGCTATAAAAGCTAAACCCCTTCACAGCCATCAATCATCTATCTTTCACCCAGTCATAGTTGTTCCAGCTAGCCTTAAGCTCTTCACCTATCTTCTGTCTAGATCGCCATCTAAGCTTCAATGTGGAAGTGCACGGGTGGACAGAGCCATCTCTGTATCGGTTGTTTGGAGCTAAAGAAATTTTCTAATTCTCCTCTTATATGTTGTGTACTCTCTATCTCTATCTCTTTCTCAGGTTCTGTTCGCTGCGTTGTGTAATTTTTACAAGGCTTTCCACATCTCATGTAGGTTTTTAACAAATCTCTTATTTTCAAAGAATGAAGTGTTGAACATGAACTTAGGGGGGGCTCCATGAAACTCCTTGAGGAGGTGACATTAAGCATGATTTGCATTGGATAATGATATGAATCAACAACTTTTGCTAGAGCCTTTAGTGTTGCTTTGGGTCCAATCCACCAACCTCCCTTGTTGATATATGCTCTATAAAGTTTGGCAACTCTCCAAGCACAACTAGTTTGTCTATTATGCTAGGTAAATGTCAGTGCTTCCCTTCCCCCATTTATATAAGCAACATCCACAAGTTCGTGGCTCCAGTGTAGTTTAATCTAGTTCTCCCTTTTAACTTTGATCATGGTGGTACTTCTATGAGACCTATCTCCCTCTTTAGGGATCATATTTCAGTCACTAACCAAAATGGTGTTCTTCATATCAATAACCTACCCTAGCTTACCCCATAGTTCACTTCTCTTAGCAGAGATGTTAGGGCCATAGACAAAGAATACTTGGATCTCCAATTCATCTATCTTTATGCTTACCCCTACATTCGATCCTCTACTGCTCCTCTAAATGAGCTTAGGTTTTAGTTCTTCCCTTATAAGCAACAGGGTTCCTCCTCTTCCTCTTACTTTAGCATCCATCATAGTCACATACCCCTCAAGTACTATTTGGGGGTCATCATTATCTTGCAATTTGATTTCTTGGACCGCCATTAGGTCTGGCTTCCTCCTACCTACCAACCTTTTGCAAGCACTCCTCCTTTTCTCTAAACACAATCATTGTATATTCCAAATAATTATATTGAGTTCATTGTGCTTAAATGCCATAGATAGTGTCATAAAATTCCTAGAATTCATCATTCTCTTCAGCAAGAAGGGCATAGACATTTTTGTCCACCAACACATTCTGGCAAGTCTCTTAAGTGAGATGTTATTCTTTTTCTTATCTTTAGCCTTCGTCTGCATTTATTTAGAGGGAGGTTTTCTTTGTTATCATTCTGCTTCGACCCTGATGCTATCACTTTTGGCTTCTCCCTGGGTTGCATTTTATCCTCCTTTTGCCTATCCAATACTTTGATAGATTTAGCACTTGAATCTTCACCCATTAGTGCCTTCCCCTTTGGGACTTTCTCCTCCACCATTGGCTACTACTTGGGATCCTCTTTATCCTTCTCAACCAGAGACTCCTCCTTTGATTCCTTTTGCATGCAGTCTTGAGTAAAATGCCCGGTCTTATGACATAGGCAACATATTTGTATGGAATTCGAATCCTTGTTGGTCTATGATCTCCAAATAGTTAGGAATCTCCTTGCTCCTATTCCATAGGACACAAGCTTTCTTGTCAGCTCGAACGGGCCATTACTTGACTTCAGGACATACAATACTTTACCCAACAACTCTAGCAGCATGCAAACTTCATCCTCTATCCAATCCGGTAGTCCAAGGTAGGTGATCTACACTGGACTCCCCACAAGGGCAAAATAGAAACCTCTCCCCACAAACTTATATTGGGAGAGCAGAGCCCTCCCATGGTAGATGAGCATAAACGATTTAGCAAAGTCATCCTCACTAGGGATTTTTCTCATGAAGTAGAAGTAGATTCCACATGTAGTAAACTCGGCATATTTGTTCTTGAGTGTTTGTAGTGAGGCTTGTGCCTTGAATATCTTGGCGCCCTTCTCTGCACTGGCCTTCTTCCTGCGCTTAGAAAACTCATCGATGTTTTGCCTAAGATTCCTCTTCGTCTTTGCCATGTCAAGATCATGTTGCTTACTAGCAGCAACACATAGGTAGTCTAGGTCCATAGAATCCTCTCCTTTCGCGACCTTCGTCCTCAATTGATCATCCTCGCCTTCATCTTTTGTTTGATGTTTGCCAACTAAGACTTGTTGCACGAACCAAGCCACATTAGCATGCTTGGATGGCCAAGTTAATGGGCAATAAATGCTCTTAAATGCTCCCACCATGTCGGCCCTTAGTTCTTCATTGTTCTTTACCTCGAGAAAGCCTTCGTCATACGCAAAAGCACTGTTCGTAGACTTTTACAAGGCCATGACCAATTCATAAAAGTCTTGGAATATTTCATCAATCGGCTTTCTCCTCGTGTGAGCTCGCCTACCATGGAAGCAAACAAGCTACGTAGTGCGCGTTGATTGGTTGGCTCTTAGGAGTTGGCTATGTGGCACGAGTTCCTAGCAGAGCTAAAAATTTGACTTTGTTTTGCTCTCCTCTCTCTCTCTCATAAAAGTCTTGGAATATTCCATCAATCGGCTTTCTCCTCATGTGAGCCCCCCCTAAGGCCTACCATGCAAGCAAACAAGCTACGTGGTGCGCGTTGATTGGTTGGCTCTTAGGAGTTGGCTACGTGGCACGAGTTCCTAGCAGAGCTGAAATTTTGACTTAATTTTTCTCTCCTCTCTCTATCTTTTTTTTTTCGTAAATCTCCTCTCTCTATCTCTGTCTCTGTGCCTCTCTCTCTCTCTCTCTCTCTCTTTGTCCCACCTCCCTCTCTCGTAGAGATGCTCTCGCGAGTTTTAAGCCCTCGTATGCGCGCGGGCCTGTACTCACGCAGGCTCGCGATCGCCTTCTCTCCTTCTCTTCCTCCTGCTCCTCCTCCTCGTCCTCCTTCATCTGGCTCACTACAGTACCATAGCTGTCCTTTCGACTTGCCAGGCAACCACACTCAGGACGCCTTCGGCTCCCGCTGCGGCTTTAAAGATCGCATCCCTTCTTCCATACGCACATGCGTGTCTGCCACGAATGGTACCCCGCCTGAGAATGCAGGTTTGGTAAACCGTAATGACTGATCTTTTCTTGTTACATTTGTAATTTTGTGAAGTATAGAATCGGCTTGCATTCCTATGCACGTCGTATTCTAAGATCACGGGATCGAGCGCATTGCATAGTATCTTTGGGACATTCTTATACGTTCATAACAGACGGCAAGAAACGCGAGACGCTCAGAGAAAGAGACATTTGGATGTGTATTCAATTGTGTGATCAGGATGGCTCAAAGAAAAGCGTGATACTATTTCATTAAAAAGACCTCATGTTGACCACATAACCACAGTGTTATCCATTCACAAGGTGGATGGCCTACCATCTTATTCAAAAGAAGAAAAGATAGATTATTAGGATCAGCCCAAGCGTGTGCATGGTCGCTATGACCCGTTCCATCCAAGTTATCGCATAAGCAGGTGCCCATTAAATTTGTTCATGCTGTCAATCTGACCCGCGTCTACACAATGAGATCTAGTGTCCTTAACAATATCGTAATAGTTAAAGTTGTTGAACCACTCAAATTAGGAATAGCACTAAACTAAATTACCGTGTTAGTGCCTTTGTTATTCTCCTTAAAACAGCCCCAAAAAGCATCAAGTGCTAATCATCAAAAGCAAATTTCTTTATTTTTAGACAATAGGAAGAATGCACAAAAATCCTCTATAAACAGAGTCAATTGGGGGCATCTTATTCAGCCCTTCGTTTATCATCACTCCAACCTTTAGCCTTCAGTCCCCTACCCCTCACATTGCTGCCCCCATCCTATCTGGAGCTGTTGCTAACTCATCTTCAGCCGCTGCCTTCATCTCAGCCCGCTGCTGCCTGCTTAGAGGACATTACCATCGGTGGAGGACTGCTGCCAGATGCTGCCCCACTTCACAGCCTGTCTTCTTCATCTTGGAGTTGCCACCTGCTGACGCCATCGTATTTCACAATTGCAGTTTGCATTACACAGTCCATAGAGTTGTATTTTATTCTTGGACAAGCTTCTTAGCTGACATTATCACCCCACAATGTGCCTTTCTTATTCAAGATTTGCTACTATCATCATTCAACTCCAGAAAGCTGCATTTTTTGCCACCCAGCTTGCATTGGCTGACATCATTATGTTTGGCATCTGACTAGTTGTGGAGGCAATGTTTTGCTCCCTCTATTGCCAAAGACATCATTATTGGCTTGGTGGACTGCAGCTGCTGCATTTGGGGATTTGTAATGAGTACCATACATTCTTACAGTTATGTGTGGTGTCTTGGACACCACTCTTAGTTTATCTTATATAATGGATTTGTCAAGTGAATATAAAGCAGGAGAGTTAAATTCTAACAAGGCTACGTGTTCACATACGTTTTTGCCTAGTTTAGGTAATATAATACGTGGATTAAAATAGTTGTTTTTGTTCCATGTGGAGGGATTGGGCCGTCTGACCAAACGGCAAGATTGACATCCATCACTTCAAGGAAAAGCCATGCTTGCACAGGATGGCCATCTCTTTGTCATGCTTGCACACGACGGCCATCTCTTCGTCTCCCAACTCTTTCTGCTCATACCACCCTTGTCAATTGCGGCGTTCGCTTCTCACGGACAAGCTAGAAATAAATGGGTTGTCTCTCCTTCCACAATGCCTGCATAAATTATGCCAAGCTGGGCGGAAGTCTCACTTCATAAAAACATCTTTTGTCACATTCTCTCTCCCCATTTGCACTCTTTCTTTCTCAAAATTCAGACTTTCTCTTCCCCCTTCTGATTCCTTAGTGTTTGTCTCTTTTTGACACCCAAAGCCCACATTGACAATAAGGTTAATAATAACATTAATGATAGTGCAAACATTAAAATTTACGTTAGCATTAACAAAAGTATTAAATGTTAAAATGTCAACAACATTTAATGTTTCACTAACATTAAAATTAATGCCAACATTAACATTAATATTAAATATTAAATTATTGTCGATGAAAATTTTGTGATCCTCATTTGGGCTACAAGGTTTCAGTCTCCAAGGATGCTTTGCCATAGCCTTGGAGTGCTAGCTTCTCGGATTCCGATCGTTAGAACAATCAAAAAACTCTTGTGCACAAGCATCACCCCAACACAAAACTCGAGCATGGGTACAAAACAAAAAACATACCTTGTTGTCATACCCACCACTCACCACATGTGCAACCTGTGTATGCCCATCTCACCAGCGGTGAACAAGAAAAAGGTGTACCTATCAAGCATGAACCATCATGGTTCCATGAACAAAAGTGGTTTTGTGCACGTTATCAAATCTCGCATCCAATTGCAAGTTGATGCATTGATACCAATGAAACATCCTTCTAGGATTCAACTTGCACACGAGACATGATGCAAGCCAAACTCCGCATAAAAGCGATTGGACATCAGACTCATTTCCTAGCCGTAGAGCCAAATGGCTCACCCTTGATCTTGGGAGCTAGTAGCACTTCGGGCCACAACCACATCCCACAGCCACATCCCAAGGGTTGGCATCACATACCACCAGCCCACACCATCATGGTGTATGGATGTGTTGGCAGCCAACGGGATAAGAGTTCAAGAGTGGTGATCATAGAATGAATGAGCACAATAGGGCCTTGAGTCCTTTTTATAGGACTCAACTGCCCTAACCCCGAAGTGTCTTTAGTGCTTTTGCACTAAGCCACTTTTGTAACCACTGTGACCAATGCTACTAGCACCCATTCGGATGTCCAAGGACATAACACCTTTGATGATATATAGAGATCTACATCTCCACCATCTATACATATCCTACTCTGTTCGAAAATCCTTACCACTCAGTACTTGGGAGTTTTATCTCATAGGTGAGAGAATGCACAACTTTGTATCTAGGAATAAGAGATTGTAAACTTAGGAGTGAATCACTTGACTCGGAGGATTTCCCTTTCTTGCATGAGATTGTGGAACTTGCAAAGAGAGGCTAGACAAGTTCTACATTCGGAGACAATAGAGACAAGTCTGTTTTGAGAGTGTCAGAGTTGATGATGCACTCGTTGAATTGTTGGCAAAATAAGCCCCCCATTTTTAGTAGGATATGAGGCAATTTTGGATCACCCTTTTCTGAATCAATCTTTCCCTTGTGTTGAACATTCGCTAGTGGGTAGAGACTTTAATATGGTGGAGGCCTTGGCAGACAAAAGGGGTAGACACGCTGATATCATTAGAGCAGGAGAATAAACAACTTGGGAGGAATTCATTTTTTCAGATTGGATCCTTGGTGCACATCAGAGTTTGGCAAATCCATTGGGTCTTTATAGATTTCCTAGGAGAGGTAGGGCATTAGGAGCTATCTCCAGGACCAACAAGTTTTATATAGACGACTGGGTAGGTGCGGTTTTGTTGGCATTATTTCTAGGCAGTACTATCTCAGATGAGTATCTTCTTTATGCTTATTGGCTTTGAAGACTACTTACGGAGTTGTTATTTGTACCTGCCTTATGTGTTTAGCCTTATACTGTGTGAGGTTAGTAGTTTTGGCTCTCCTCAGGTTGGTTGAGGAGTTTATAAAGTCTAGATTGGTTTATCGGCTGGGCTTATTGAACTGCATTATTGAAGGGGAATGAGAGTGCCCAGGTGGTGTGCATAGCGAGAATGGAGTGTGTTCAACAATAGAGAGTGCAGAGAGAGTGGAGACTTTAGTTGGGTGTGTACTACTGTGGTACAAACAAAGAATAAAAGAATGTATTTATGCTTAGGGTACGATACACTCACACCTGCAAGGGTGCGGTCACATATACAAGTAAATATATACACGGTAAGTGTAGGGAAAGGCCTTTACACCCAACAATCTCCCACTTGAAGGTCCTGAGCGAACCTTTAACCAACTCCTACTGGTTGAATGCAATGCTGATGTTGAGCCTTTACAAGACTCCTAGTGAGAACATCTACAGGGTTATCTTGTGTTTTGATCTTAGTCAGTGTGACTAGACCATCATCCAGAATCTATTTGATAAAGTGATACTGCACATCAATATGTTTGGTACATGCATGAAACATGGCATTCTTAGACAAGCATATAGGACTTTGGCCATCACATCCAGATTCCAAGTATAGGTGTTCTAGTGGGCAGCCCAAAATCCTTGACCAAACGACCAAGCCAAATAGCTTCTTTCAAAGCTTGAGTGGCTGAAATATATTCAGTCTCAGTGATAGAAAGGGCTACTATCTTTTGCAATCCATAGCACCAAGAAATTGCCCCACTAGTCAAGGTAAATATATACCCACTAGTAGACTTGCGGGTATCTAAGTCACTTGCCATATGTGGATCACAATATCCTTGCAACTTTAATGTATTCTTTCCATAGCAAATACATTTTCTTTGTGTGTCCTTAAGGTGTTGGAAGATGCATTTCACTGCCTCCTAATGTGTTTTGCCAAGATTTGACAAAAACTTGCTCACAACTTCCATTGCATAAGCAATGTTAGGCCTAGTGGCAACCATAGCATACATGAGTAACCCACAAGCTGAAGCATAAGGAACACCCTTCATAGAGGTGGCTGTCTTATCATCTTTTGGGTAATCTGCTTTGCTAAGCTTAAGGTATGGTGGTAATGGAACACCGAGTGGCTTAGCATTTGCCATAGAAAAACAATCAAGTATTTTGCCGATGTACTTTTCTTGTGAGAGAAATAAGAGCTGCTGCTCTCTATCTCTCGTTACACACATGCCCAAAATGTGTTTAGTTGCATTGAAGTCCTTCATGGAAAAGGCTGAATTCAGTTGTCTTTTTAGTGCATAAACTTGGCTCTTATACTTACCAACAATGAGCATATCATCCACATAAAGCACAAGGATAGTAAGGCTTCTATCATTGGCCTTCTTTGTATATAAGTAGTGATTTGCATTGCTTCTTTTAAACCCATGTGAGAGTATGAAGGCATCAAATATCTTATACCACTGTCTAGGAGTCTGTTTTAAACTATACAAGCTTCTCTTAAGCTTGCACACCAAATGATCTTGTTTTGGTCAAGATCCATAGATGCTACATTAGCAAATAATACTTGAAGAGTGGCCGCTTTGACTACAAGTGAAAAGTCTTCTTGAAAGTCAATCCCCTCTTTTTGTGTATAACCCTTAGCCACAAGCTTGGCTTTTTATTTGGGTTTGCTATTCACACTTGATTTTATAGATCCATTTGTTAGAAATAGCTTTCCTATCTTTGGGCAATGGAACCAAATCCCAAGTATCATTATGATACAATGACTTCATTTCTTCTTGCATGACTACCACTTTTTTTGTAACTCACATGATAATGCATCTTTATATGTGAGAGGCCCACCCTCATTTGTGAGTAAAATGCAGTTCAAAGAGGGATCAAACCTTTGTATAGGTCTCCTGACACGTGTAGACCTTCTCACTAAATGATCCATGTTATTAGGCAATGGATCTACATCTAAAGGAATGTCAATGACCTCATTTTTTGGCTGCTGAACTGCATTTTTAGGTTGCTGTAACACATTTTCAGGCTACTGTAATTCATTTTCAGCATGCTGATTTTGTTGCCTAAACTGATTTTCAGCATCCCTTTGCTGTCCATTTTCATGTTACTCAATAATGACATGCTAATTATCAAAACCAGCATCAAATGGAGCGGAATTTTCAGTGGTTGATGGCTGTTCAAGTAGTGGATCATGCTGAAATTTCACTTTCTTTTTGTCTAAGTCACTAGATGTGGCATTTTTTAGTAGCTTTGATTCATTAAATACCATATCTTGGCTGCGTAGTGCCTTTTTTATGCTTGGAACCCAAACTCTATAAGCCATTTCACCTTTATCTCCATAAACCATAAAGATGTTTCTAAAGGATTTCATGTCAAGTTTGGTTCTACTATCAATAGGTATATGTACATAGCATTTGTAGCCAAAGACCCTTAAGTGGTCATATGAAGTAAGTTTGCTAGACTAAACCTCTTCAAAGATGCCGCTTTCAAGTGCACGATGTGGAGATTGGTTGCAAATATGCAGTGTGGTTTAAGTGCTTCTCCCCAAAACGATTGCGGGAGATTAGCTGTGGACAGTATGTACCAAATTTTCTCACATAAAGTGTGATTCATTCGCTTAACCACACCATTAGATGACAGATTATAAGGGTTTGTAAGCTTCCGTTTAATTCCATTTACATTACAAAAATTATTGAATTCTTTAGATACATATTCTCTCCCATTGTCTGTTTTTATACATTTTAGTTTTAAACCCTTTTGAGTACTAACAAATGCATAAAGCTTTTTAAGGGCATCCGATGTCTCACTTTTTTGCTTAAGCAAGTAAACCCATAGCTTCCTAGAGTGGTCATCAATAAAAGACACAATAATGGAAACCACTATGAGTTTTTATTGAAATGGTACATACATTAGAATGGACTAAATCCAAAATACATGCCTTTCTAGAGGCTCCATGAGAATATGAACTCTTTACATGTTTTCCCAAAACAGTTATTACAAAAGTCAAGCTTTGAGTTTTTCACATCAACTCTTCTAAGTGAAGAAAGTGTCTATAAACCCTTTTGGCTCATGTGCCCAAGACGCTTGTGCTATAGCTCCATGTGTGACTGCACTTTTACAATTGCAACAAACTTTTCAGAAAGTGCCTTGTAGTAAAGATAATATAGAGTTTTCTTTTTACCACCTCTAGTGACAATTATGGATCCTTTTTGTATCTTTTACATTCCATCACCAGAGGTAGTGAAGTAACCCTTGCTGTCTAATTGTCCAATAGAAAGCAAGCTCTTCTTAATGCTAGGTACATACCTAACATCATAAAGAATCAATTCTTAGCCATTTTCAAGAGCTAGGTGTATAGCACCCACTCCTTCAATATCACATGCATGGTTATTCCCTAGGTAAACTTTTCCAAGGTTACTTGCTGCATAAGAAGAAAAACGCTCCAAAGATGGAGTTACATGAAATGAAGCGCTATTATCAACAATCCACGATTGTGACAAACTATCATGAGTAGACAACAAGGCATCTATCATATCCCTTTTAATGATATATATGTCTTCCATTGTCATAGCATGTGGATTTGAAGATGCAACTAGCAAATCGATATCTTTATTTTCTTCTCTCTCTTCAATGATAACATTAGATACCACATTTCCTTCTCTGTTTCTTTAGGCATAGAGCGGCTATCCTTCTCATTCTTTTTGCCTTTTGCATTAGCTTGCTTCTTGCGTTCTTGCTCCCTTTTATAGTACTTGCGATTGGACTTTTTATGCCCTTTGCATCCACACTGATAGCAAGTAATATCTTGCTGTTTTTCCTTGCTTTTGTTGTGATTTTTGTGCTTATTTGCAGCATTTGACCTCTTTTATAACCGTTCTCTTACATTATAGCTGATCCATTATTTTTTCCACCTGCCTTGCATCTAATCTCCTCATTGAGAATAGAACCATGCACACCATCAAATGTCAAGTTGGGGTTGTTGCTCAATGACACAACCAATGTTTCCCATGAATCTGGCAAAGTCATGAGCAAGAAGATAGACTTCAGCTTAGGATCAAAATTCAGCAAGTATGCATCCTAGCGAATACATTTAAATGCTCTAATGCGGGCTTAGACTCATCAAGCTTCAAGTTGACCAACTTTCACATGAGATGGGTGTGATTGACAGGAGTCGTATTATCATACGTAGCCTTGATTTTCTCCCAAACTGCATGTGCAATGGTGAGTCCCTTGATACATGTGACTTCCATTTTGATGTAAGTAATGGCTTTGTTATTCATTTTAGCCCAATCCTCATCTGACAAAGTAACAGGCTTATATTCTGCCAAAGCATTATCACAATCCTTTAGAAAAAGTATACCTCGCATATGATCTTTTCAAAGATCAAAGCCATTGCCGTCAAATTTGCGAATCTAAAAAGATTCTTTGTGTCAGATGTAGATGCACTCCCAGACATTTTCAGCAATTAAAAAAAACTGCAATAAATGTTGAGTGTGCAACAGTTGGAGGAGAGAGAGAGAGAGAGAGAGAGAGAGAGAGAGAGAGAGAGAGAGAGAGAGAGAGAGAGAGTATATGATATAATTTTGGGTGTATCAACAATGTGTTGGTACACAGAATAAAATGTGTTTATACTAAGGGCATTTGAGGGTGCATTCACATGTACAACTAAATAATACATGTGTGCAATACACGGAGGTGAATAAAGGGCCTTTATCCCAACAACCTCCCACTTAAAGGTCCGAAGTGAATCTCCAACCAACTCCCACTAGTTGTATGTAATGCTCATGCTAAGCCTTGCTTAGACTTTTAGTGAAAACATCTGCAGGGTTGTCTTGTGTTTTGATATTGGTCAATGTGATTAAACCATCTTTCAAAATTTGTCTGATAAAGTAATATTGCACATCTATATGCTTTGTGTGTGAATGATACATGGTATTCTTAGCCAAATATACAGCACTCTGGCTATCACATCCCAACACTAGAGTACTCGTAGACCTGCCAAGATCCTTTGCAAGTCAGCTCAACCATATAGATTTCTTAGAAGCTTCAGTAGCTAATATGTATTTAGCTTCAGTAGTACTCAGTTGAAGGGGAGCTACAAGCTCTACCCCGAGACCTACGGACCACTTATTGCTCAAGTGTTTCGAACCGAGGAGCCATGGCTACCTCTCACATAGCCGACGCGCAATGCCTACCTTACGGGTGCAGTGAGCTTACCTTGATGCTCGATCGAGTACCCTTCTCTTTCTTACACACCGGTAGCTCCACGATCCTTGAGGCAAGCTCAAGCAACCTCAATCCCTCTCCCATGAGCTCCATCCTCCATAGCCACGCGCGAGACAAGAGAAGAGAAGAGAGGAGGGAAGATGAAGAGAGAAGATGGAGAGCTTCTTCTCCAAGATCCGTCACTCTCACACAATCACTCCCTCACTTCCTCACTCTCTCAATCCCTCTGTCAAGCACAAGCAAGGAGGCAAGAAATAAGAGAAGAAGAAGAAGAAGCTTTGGCCACATACAAGAATGATATTCTCATTTACTTTTTGAACTTTATATACATGCCCTACTTTTCATGGGCGGTCATCCCCTTTTTTTTTACATGGCCGGCCATTAGCCTAGGCCCATTTCTCATTTCCCACCGTTCTAATCTATCCTATTCCCAACTAATGCATACAATTTGCATAGGAGTGAGCTTGGCGCCATTTTACAAGGATTCAGAAGCGCTTTCAGTGCCCGTGCTTTTAATTTTTTCAAGGTCTGGTTATCGGTTAAAGTGCATTTTTCTCCCTTTTGTCCTGCGCCTTTTGCTATTTCCTTTTTTCCATTTCCCGCTCCTCTGTGTTGCGGTAAACATTACCCCCCTCCTAGCCAAGTGCTAGTCCCATGGCACTGTGGTGGGAAGTAGTGGGATAGATGATGCTGTTGCTAGGTGGAACTGGTGGGTAGATGACACCGATGCTTGTGAATGAGAGGTGATGGAGTTTGAGGACGATGACCAGGAAGGATTCCGGCGTGCTTTAGGCTTCATGAAGATACTCGGTATCGTTCACACTGTTGTGGCGTCTCTTATGTAGCCGGTCGTCTTTTGAGGGTCAGAAACGCTTGAAGTAATAAGCAATCCCCTAGGAGGGTGGTATTGGAGGGATTTATTCTGGAGAAACCCCCCGAACGCTGTTTGCCTTGAAAATCCGTTGCTTTGATTGAAGATCCTTTCTTTGAGTTGAAAGTCTTCAATTTTGAGTTGAAGGTCTTCAGGCTTGTGGAATCAATAAGCGATCCGTAGATTTTGAGGTATTGGGCATGGATCATTGGACAATGAGGTTCCAAAATCTATGCCAATGGCAGTTCTACCTTGACTTGGTTCAATCATGGTAGCCATTAGTAGGCAGATGGCTAGCAACATGAAATCTGTTGAGCCATTTAAACCGTAGCAGCGAAGCTCCTGAAGTTGCAGAAATGGAGTCATGTCCGACTCATGGAAAAATTCCTTGTCATTGGAAGATGTAGTGGATGATCTTCTTTAGCCAAGCAGCCAGTTCTTGAAACACGAACATAACCTGCAAGAAAAGTTGTGCACTTCGTAGGGGGTGTGTTTGTCTCACTGTGTAGTGCATGGTGCTCGTGCCAGTGGAACTGGGAGATGGGTCTAACCTTGGGCAAGCCCTTGGTAATGTCCCACACTTAAGGACCCAGTTTGTGCGTCGTTGGAGGTGCGGTGCAAAACTCAGGGTGACAGGTTTGAAAGTCCTGCCCTTGATGTGCCCTAAGTGTGAAGTGGGGAAGGGGCTATGGAGAACCCTAGATGCAGTGAGTGTGGTGCACAATAACAATGAAGGGAGACTGCAAGCACATGTGAAGTGTTCTCCTTGTTAACTAGCTTTGTAGTAGATTCATCTTTTAGCTTGGCTATTTTTTGCCCTTGTCTTTCTCTCCAGCCACCTTATCTTTGTTTCCTTGTGGCTTTTTAAAAATAAAAATAAAAATAAAAGAATGAGAGAGGGAGTACAATTGGCAAGGCGTATTACACCCATTTAATCACGGGGCGGTCGCAGGCATTGAGATAAGAATGCGTGACTTTGTAGGTATTATTTAATATCGGCCTTAGCTCTCAGAGGAGTGGTTGACAAGAAAGGGTGATTACACCTTGTGAAGCGGGTGTCACTCATATTTTCTAAGAGATCTATTCCTAGGTTGATATCAAAGAAGAGTGGGGGGAGATGGGCTTCCTCTGCTGTGGGTTTTTGAAGTAGTAGGAATTTAATAAGTCAGAGGTAATTACAAGTGGTCAAAAACGCTGGATCTGGGCAGGAAGAAAAGTCTACAAGGAAGCGATTCATAGAAGGAAGTATATCTTCTAACCTAAACACTAAGCATTCCTTAGGGTTCCTAGCATTTACATTATATATTTTTGGGAAGTCATAATCCCCATGCAAGTCTCTATCATAGTCCACTCCATGCCTACAGGGGTAGGGCATGTAGATAGAATCATTGCGCTCTTCGGGGAGTGAACTGCAAAAGGCGGTCCATGCATCAAAATTGGTGTCCCAAATCCTCCTCCGCTATTTCGGCTGTGCCTCGTAGCCTTGGACGGTTTTGGGAACCAGATTGACCTTATCTTCCCAGTAATCTTGTGGCTCTTGTTGCCCTCGTAGTATCCTTGTGCTCGCAAGAGATCTTTGGGGATCCATCGCGGCGTGGTTGTGTGTCTACGTCGATAGCGTCTAGACTGTCTCTTAGGCCGTGATAGCTGATTATTTTGGCGTTTAGAATCACGTTTGGGTGGTCTACCCGGATGTGGTTGTTGCCGTTTTGGCACCCATATAAGCTTGGACTCCTTGGCCTTATGAGCACTCTTGGTGGGTTTGGGCCTAGGGTCGAGAGCCTGGCATGAGGCCTTAGTTTTCTTTTGCTTAGACTTGGGCTGAAACGTGGTCGTAGGGGTTTCTACCGGTGGCTTCGTAATGGTGGAGTCAGGACAGCCCTTGCTGAAAGTCATCACTATGTGCACATTGCTTATAGCAAGATGAATGCGGTTTAGGTTGTAATTCACATTACAGTTCGTTTGCTTCTTGAAAGTACGACCTAATAGTGACACGTTACCGGCTCCTTTAGTGTCAGGCAACACATGGAAGAAAGCTGGTAAACTTTCAGACTCGATAGAAACAACTACCTTGCATTTCTCTAGGAGTGAGTAAGCCCTACCCCCAAACGGGGTGAGTTTGGCATTAGTGGGCTGTAGTTTCGGTTGACCAATGCGTGCCCAATGGTCATGCGTCAAGATGTTGTAGTCGGCACCTTCATCAATCAAGGCATCGAAAGAATACGTCGCTCCTGCTGTGACTGTGATTCGTAGATACGCCGGTGCCACTGCTTCTTCGTCCTGATCTGTAAGGTCGGTTATAGTAGCTATGCAGACGTTCATTGGGGGTTCTAGCATGGGTGGCTCATGTAATGGATGGGAAGGAGGATAATACTTCTTTATGCGGCTGTGATTAAAAAAGCCTATTCCTTCGCCTTCAAGTGTCTCTAACTTAACATTCCCTGTTCTACCAATCATACGCACTCTGAAAGGCCCTAGCCCCCGAAACTTCATCTTTTGTTTATGTCCTTTTACAGAGTATAGCTGAACAAGGTTCCCTTGTTCAAAGTCTCGCTGTTTGACATGCTTGTCAAACCACATCTTGCGTTGAGCCTTCTCACAAATCAGAGAGTGAGTGGCGAGGAGTCGGGTCTCTGTTAGGCGCTCTAACTCCGCTAAGCGATTGGTCCAAGCTTCTCTTCCCTCCCAACGCTCCTGGACTGCTATCCTTAAGCTAGGGATGAAGAATTCTAAGGGTAAAATGGCTTCAGTTCCGTACGTCAGCCTAAAGGGTGTCTGTCGTACAGCCGTTTTATAAGCTGTGCGATAGGCCCACAAGGCCGCCATTAGCTTGTTGTCCCAGTCACTTCTTGAAGTAGACACTACCTTTGTAAGTACGTTGACTAAGATTTTATTCATGGATTCGGCTTGGCCATTAGCCTGAGGGTAATAGGGAGAGGATTTCCGATGAATTATTAGGAAGGTAGAGAGCAGGTGGGAATTCACCTCATTAACGAAGTGCGTGCCTTGGTTGCTTACAAGTTCGATTGGACAGCCAAACCGTGAAATGACCTGCTCCCAAAAGAACTTTGCAGTGGTCCTAGCATCATTCTTTCTCGTGGCTCGTGCTTCTGCCCACTTCGTTAGATAATCGGTTGCCAGTATGATGTAGCGAGCTTGGGAAAATTGTGCCGCAGGACTGATAGGTCCAATAAAATCGATGCCCCATTTTTCAAAGGGTTGTCGGGCTATGATAGGGGTCAACTCCATCTTGTCTTTCCGCACATGCACTTTGGTCCTTTGGCACTCATCGCAGTGCTTAACAAATTTAGCTGCATCGCGGAAAAGGGTGGGCCACCATAGTTGGGATTGTAGCACCTTTCGGGCTGTTGTGTCCTCTCTAAAGTGTCCTCTAGCGATTCCACCATGTGCTTCTTTCAATGCATCGTGCATCTCATGCTCATGTACGCATCTTGCAATAAACCGTCTTGTCCCAACCTGTAGAGTTGGCCGGCTATCAGTTGGTATGGCTGAATTTTCAGGATAAGTCTTCTCAGCTTGGCCTTCTCAATGGGTCGCTCAGTTTGTCCGCTCTCTAGCACTTGCACTATGTCATCGGCCCAATACGGCGTCAGATAAGCTTTGAACAATTCTCTCTCGCTAGACAGGTTAAAGAGATGAGCATCCGGTAAATCGTCAGGTATGCCTTGTCTAGCGGCTTCTCCTGTGGGTATGCGGGACATGTGGTCAGCCATGTAATGCTGCTTTCCTTTGCGTACAACCACAGAGAAGTCAAACTCCAGTAGGAGTAACCATCTAGCTATGTGTCCCGTAGCGCAAGGCTTGTTCACAAGATATAGCAAGGCTTGGTGGTCAACAAAGAAGACAAAGGGAGTGGCCAATAGGTAATGCCTATATTTCTTTACCGCAAATACCATGGCCAACCTCTCTCTTTCTGTCGTGGAATAGTTCATCTCGGTCTTTGTGAGCTGCCTGTTGGCAAAACTGACCGGGTAATCTAAGTTATGTTCACTAGGCTGGCATAGCACGACTCCAATAGCGAACTTAGAGGCGTCTATGTATACATGAAACGTTATGTTCCAGTTTGGGGCTTGTAAGATTGGTGCAGTCGTAAGAGCCTTTTTCAACTCCTCATATGCGCGCTGGCATTCCTCAGTCCACTCGAACACTATCAACAGCTTGTACAATGGTCTAGCAATTAGTACGTAATTTAGTACAAAGCGTCGATAATATCCAGTGTGTCCTAAGAAGCACTGAACTCCCTTGTAGTTATTGGGTGGCGGTAAGTCAATAATAACTCTGACTTTAGAAAAGTCAGTGGCAATGCCGTTCCTTGATACTACGTGCCCTAAAATGCATTTGTGTTTCACCTAGAACTGACACTTTAAGGGGTTCAACGAGAGGTGGTACAACCTACATCTTCCAAAGACAGCTCTCAATTTCTCTAAGTGGTCGGCCCAACTAGAGTGTAAGCACAAGTCGTCTACGAACACTTCCAGTTCGCGCCTAAGCATGTTCTTAAAGATAGTGCACATTAGGCGTTGAAAAGTGGCAGGTGCATTCATCCGCCCAAAAGGCATGACAATGCACTTGATTATAGCTCGAGAAACCATCTAGAAAATTGTAGGCTTCTTTACCTGCTACCCTCTCAAGCATGTGCTTGGTGTAAGGTAAAGGACATTCACTTTTTTATAGTTCATGCACACTCAAATTTTTCCATTTTTCTTCATGACAATCACGATAGGTGATACCCAGTCCGTGTGCTCGATCTCATATATGAATCCTGCGCTCATGAGTTTATCAATCTCCTCTTTTACTGCATGGGCGTGTTTGGGATTCATGGGGTAAGGTCGTTTTGTTGGCACTGCATCAGGGACCATTGGGATATTATGAGTCACAACCCTAGGGTCGACTCCCTTAAGTTCATCGAATGTCCAGGCAAATACGTCAATGTACTCTTGCAAGAGTGCAACAAGTTTGGTCTTCTCATCCTCCGTCAAGTCATCTGCAATGAATACAGGCCTTGGCTTTTCACCTTCCCTAGCCAAGTTAACTTCCTTGACTTTGGCGGGTCCCTCGATCGGTTCACTAGTTTGGCCTTGTCTTTTCGCACCTAGCAGAATTACCACTCTGTCACCCTTTTTAAATTTTGTAAACCGTTTGGGTAGATCCTGCGGTTTCTTTTGCCTTTCTGCTTCTGAGTCCTTTGCTTGCTTCCTGGCCTCCTCCTTTAGCCTCCTACGCCTTAGGTGGACTGGCAAGTCTCCCTTGGTGCGTTTGACTTTAGAAGGTTGTGGTATCTCGGGATCACTCTCAGTGCTGAATTCCGACTCTGAGTTAAACTCGCATCCCTCACTTGAGGAAGGTGTTTCCCCAGGGGGTCGTAGTTTAGTAGGTGCATCCGTCTTGAGCACTGGGATTACCCATGGTCGTGCCACTCCGGCTTGCTCGTAATCCACGGCTCCCATGTGTTCTAGCCAGGATCTGTCACACTCCATTTGCATGACTCCTTCGTTCTGACTGGTCCTTCCCCTCCTAGGCCTTGAGTCTGCCCTGATTTATTCTATCGCTTTTCCTTCTGTGTCGTACTGTATTGTATCTATCTCTTCTTCACTCTCCTCTCCTGTAGAGCGACAATCCTCATACTCCTCGTTATCAGAGTCCTGTCGTTCTGACTGCTCATCATCACCTAAGCTTTCCTCTCCTGTCTCCTTGTCATGAGTAACTAAAGCCCAATTATATAACAAATTCAGGTCATGGACCTTGGTCCATTTCCATCCTGGCTTAGCTAATAGATCACGTAGAGGTTTTAAGTTAGCAGCCAAGTTGCCTTCTAGTTTATTGGTCAGATACTCTACGATTTCCTGAAGCTCTAGTTTGTTGCTGGGGATATGGAACGAGGCTGGTTTGCTTGGGTTGAGTGAGCTTCCTGCTATCATGCAGAGTGACACAAGTGGCTCCTCAATTGGCATGGTTGCGGCTTTAGCAGTCTGTCGATATAGTTCTTCCTCATCTGAGAATGGTAGGTCAATGGTTGTCAAAACGTGCATCCAATCCCTCTCATCCTCAGGGCAAGGAATATATTTAGTGAGTGATCCATAGGGTTTGGTCGTTTGAGTATCGCCTTTTAGCATAGCTGAGATGGCATCTAGGTCAATAGGCGTCGACTTCCAAGTGTCCATCTCTACCCTCACTGCACTAGTTCTGTTCCCTAGGAAAATCAAACCATCGCCCCAGTTCTCAATGACACGCGCATTCCTCATCCAAGGTTGGCCTAATAGTATGTCGTAATCCACTCCCTTCATGACAATGAAGTTTACGGAAAACTGCACACCGGCAATCTTTATTGGCCAATTCTTTACTGAATGGTCTTATCTTCATCCCATTTGCTAACGTGACGTTAAACTTGGCAGTCTCCACAGGAGGGTTTCTCCATGCCTCTAAGACTGCATGGCTTAGTACACTAACACCTGCGCCTGTGTCTACAATTCCTTTTCGCGTCATATCTCCTAAGGCTAGGATGGGTAAAACTACATGCATTTCAGTGCCTTTCCAAAAACAATTGATGTGTAAAGACTTAGGAATTGAGTGTAGAGTTAGACTTGGAATCTGTGTAACCGCATCATGATCTTGCGGATCAGCACCCACAAGTCCTGTGTATCTCTCCATCAAGTCTTTTAACTCTTGCCACAAGGAATGATTTTGCCTAAGCAGATCTTCCAAGCTTAGAGTTATTGGAGTAGACAACAAGGTTGTGAGGAGGCTACTGGGCTCTTGTCTTCCCCTGAGGCTAGCATTTCTAGGCCATGCGTTCTGTCTGCCCTGGCAAGTTTCCCCTTGGCCTTGCTGCTGGGTTGTCCCCAGTGATGCCGGTATGCTCGCAGTTTGTGGTTTTGAAGGTGAGACTAATGTGCTCATGCTAGAGAAATCGTCAATAGGATCTTCTAATATGGGATCAGTATCCTTGAGGTGCTTTTGGGCGTCCTTGACCCACTCCTTGACATTAGCTATAGCCTCGAGCTGCCGTTTGGGATGGGGATATTGCTCTACCTTGGCACTCCCTAGCTCGGCTGTCTTAGGAGCTGAGGTCTCTGCCTCTGCGTCTGTGACCCTCTTTCCCGTTACTAACGTAGTCGCTTCCTTGGTTTTAAGAGTTATCTTTGCATCGGTTCTCTTTTTTCGTCTCCTCTGGCTTTTCTTTCCTATTGAGGTTGCGTCAAGGTTACTTGTCCCTGGCAAAGAGATGCCTGCCTGTTTTGTTTGAGCTCGCGTCATAACATGTAGTGGGATGGGTGTATCCTCACTGTCAAAGGTTTTCACTTCAAAAAGCCCCAAAGGCACCGATGGCATGTTGGCAGAGCTGGTTGATGGCTTTCGTCTAGGATAGTCAGGAAACAGATGTGTGATTCCACATTGTGCATCGGAGATCTGCTTTGTCCTTGTTAGCTTGTTCTCGTTCTGGGCAGTGTGATGAAATGTGGCCTGGGTAGCCGCAAGTCCAGCATGTGACTGGATCTTGGCTCGGCCCTCCAAAGCCTCTGCCTCTTGCGCTTCCTAAAGCAATCATCGGCACTGGCCGATAGTCCATCAGGACTGGGTTGCCCTCCTTGTCATAGGATATGTACGGGTTGACATATGTTTCTTCCTCATTAGGCTCCTCCACAAAGAGAATAGGAGCATCGCTAGATGGGTGGGTTACAAAAGGCCCTGGTGGTTTGGGTATACCAGTTGGGTTTATCTCCAGCCTAGGTACAGTAGGTGCTGGGAGAGCTAACTGGGCTCCCCTCCCAAAGAAATTGGGTGGCCTATTACCTAAGTATGGAGGGTTGTACTGCTGCGCGTATGGGAATCTCCTCGGCATTCTGCAATGCACTGCATCATGCCCGAATCTACTGCAATTTGAGCACGGCCCAGATCTAGGATCTTGGCACTCAATTGGGAGGTGATTGCCGCCGCAGTATATACATTGTACATGCGATCTCACAAGCTTTCTCACCAGCTCTTGCAACCATGCAATCTTCATTCTCATTTCTGCCATCCCCTGGTTGTGGTCTATACTCTTTCCCTTATCGTGCACACTAGCAATTGCTTTTTCCCCTGAAGTAGTTGATCTCTCAGGGTCCCTCTTGCTTGCACTCTCTCGGTTGGTAGTCTTTATGTTGCGTTCCCTGAGTTGATCATCTACGCGTATTGCCTCCTCGAAAACTCTAGCTAGCACGTCTCGTTGCAAGGTGGAGTTACTGGCCAAAGCCTTGTAGAGCTCCTCACTCCGAATCCCGTTCATGAACACTGTAGACACTGCCCTCTCGGTAGGTCGCTCATTGGCAGGGATTCTCTTATAGAGGCTACGCACCTGAGTGACGTAATCCTTAACGTCTTCTTTCTCCCTTTGACTGATATTCATCAACCTAGCGATGAGGTTATCCGAATACCCTGCCTCTGAAAACCTCTTGATGAAGAGGCCCTTAAGGCGAACAAAGTTCGTACGTCATCTAGACTAGAATACCAGGTCCTCCCCTTATCGCCTAAGCACAGGCCGAAAGCTTGAGGTCGCTGCGCAAGGTCAGTAAGACCGTTTGCTTCACATACCTGCTCGAACTGCTCCATGAAGCTGTACGGGTCATTGCTAGGTTCGTATCTAGCTAGTTGTTTTGCTACGATGGGGATTCTAGCCTGCCCTTTAGCCCCTTGCGTGACTCCCAATCCCGATAGTAGCGCGGTGGCTAGGGCAGTAGCGCTCTGTTCAACGGACGTATTGTCCAAGAGTCGCTTTGCTACCTGTTCGCTCAATGCCATATCAGCCTCTGTTGCCCGTTCCCTCTCTACATTCGGTCCAGATTTGGCCGCTCCAGCTAGGTCTAGCACTCGTCTAGCCTCGTACATATCTACGTCTTGCTGTAGCCTTCTAGCTCTTTGCTCATGGTTGTAGGCAATTATGCCTTCTAGCGCTCTCTTGATTGCTCTTTTCTCTTCTTCCAGGTTTGCTACCACTTCCTCTACAAGTCTGCCCTGGATCACGGTCCTAGTGAGTAGATCGTAGTTGTGGACCAGTTCCTGGACTGAGATTGGAAATTCTCCTAAGTCTAATTGGTCCTCTTCTCGTTTGCCTCTTGATCCTGACATTGTTTCTGCTTCCAGCTCCATGAGGTTGTCAATAAATCCAAGCAGCTTCGGCAGCGTCCAATCCTCTATATTACTCCTCTCCGTGTCTTCGTGTCTTCTCTAGGTCCTACTAGTAGGGCACTCAGGCACCTGTCTAAGTCTTGGGGTCTTCTTGTCACAACTCTATAGAAACAGAATTTGTATCCTTTTTCATTAATTTGTCTATATAATGATTTATTAAATTTATTTCCTTTGCACTAATTAGATATAAAGAAAAGTGCATTGGAGCTGGCCACTGATGAGTGGTCACAGGTTATGGTGGACCCACGCGGTGGGTTAGAGAAAAGATAGTTCACACTTCCACCTATATGACCCGATTGGGCGCCTGTGACTAGAACTCACGCATATCAGGGTTAGACTCGCACACAGAAAGGATTGATGCCTTGAAGTGTGGGCTAGATCCACTAGAACAGACAGTTACAATCAACAAGATGGCATGATCATGAAATGCTTGTATAATGTGCATGTGTGGGCTGAAAGCTTGAAACGCACATTTCTTTGCATAGGAAAGTCACATGAAGATTCGGATACCATTTTTGCGATGTACACGGAAAAAGCTTTCATATGACACCCATATTGGGGGGGTCCCTAAATTTTAGGAGATCCCTAAAATTTAGGAGCCTCGAATTAGCCTAAAAGTGCTAGTCCTAAAAAATAGGGATGTCATTCTAAAAATAGTAAGTTCTGTACTCTGACTGTGCTTACTAAATTTGGTTGTTTCTATTCTTGACAGTATTCAACCCAAAAAGGAAGGCCATAGAGAAGGGACAAGTGTCAAGACACTTGTCACACAAGTTTCCAAGTGTCCCACCACTTGTCACATCTCATGACATGTGGCTGGACACTTGTCTTGTGCTACTCCACTTTCCCCTTTTGTACTAGCTCTCGCCTCTCCTATAAATAAGAGCTCGTTTTTCTTCATTGATCATCATTTTTCTTTGCTGTAAACTCATGTACAGCACCCACAGATAGCCAGAAACTGGCCCCATCCATCCCCATCATCATCCCCCACTTCTTCATTATCAAATTCCTCCATATTCCCTCTTCTATCACTGCTGTTTACAGGACAGCAAGCCTGTAAATTCATCACACCTCCTTCTCGAGCTTTTTCTTCCATTTTAGCTACAAGAAGCAAGCCCTATCCATGTACTGCTGATCAACGATGAAGAAAGGCTGAATTTCCCTTTTTCTTCTCTCATACTGTAAAGAAATCAGTTCTTATCATTGCATAATAGATAATGCATATGTGTTTGTACATCTTTGCATGATCTTGTGAGAGTGAGAATTACTTCTTCTCACTCTCAGGTTGATTGTAACTGAGCTCTTCCCTAAGGGACTTGGGTTGAGCAGAAATGCATTCCTTCGGGGGGGGTTGTCCATCTTCAACCCTCAATCTTGTCTCCATTACTTTTACATTTTCATGGCTGTAATTTTGTGAGTAATTTTCATTTTCAGCTTTAAGTATTCATTCTCTTTTATATTAAATCTCGAAAACAAGCGAATATCATAATTGTTAAGCATACTACGTTGTTCGGGGCGTTTACAGTGGTATCAGAGCTTTGGCTCGGTCCTCACCCCCAACACTGGTAGTGCTTACAACTATAAGTTTGTTTGTTTTCAGCCCTTGCATTGAGTGCTTGAGCATATTTTTTTCTTTAGTCTCAATGGATCAATCGAGTGCTATCCTTCAAGCCATTCAAAGTCTTAGAGAGGAGAATCAGCAAATTCGTGAGCAACTTCTCAAACTAGAAAAAGTTGAGAATCCCAAAGAATTCAAGGAAAGAAGCCCATCTACTTCAAGGAGACAAAGCCATACCAATGAAAGGAGCCGATCAAGAAGTCCAACTACTTCTAAGAGGCAGTCCCATTCTACTTCAAGACAAAGAAAGAGATTGCGTCGAAGCTCATCCTCTTCTTCAAAGTCATCTGGCGCCTATTCTGATGGATCCTCTTCTAGTAATGAAGAGTCTCACCCTTCTCGTGGAAGACCTCATCATCGTCAAAGGCGTCGACATTCTTCACCCTCGTCTCCATCTTTATCCCCATCAAGCACTTCATCATCTTCAACCTCAAGATCCGAGCGTGGACGAAGGCATAAGAAGAAGAAGAAGACTAAGTCACTATCTCAACTTGAAAAGAAGATCAAGTTCAGTATGTATGATGGTTCCCGAAATCCTGATCTTCTTCTGAAGTTTATTCGTCAATTTCAAATTTTGTATGGTTGTGACAAGTATAAAGAAAAAGAAAAGATTAAGTTTGCAGCTTTACATTTAACCGACTTAGCCCATACTTGGTGGACGGGGTTGGAATATGATCATGCTGCCCCAAAATCATGGCGGTCCTTTGTTCGCCTGATACAAAGCCAATTTCTTCCTGTTCATTTCAAAAGAGATGTAAAAATGGAATGGGATCGGCTTTGGCAAAAGAAAAATGAGTCACTTGGTGACTATACCAAGAGATTTTGGGAGCTACTTTTGAAGGTCCAACATTTCAAGAAGATCAGCAGTTCGGAAAAGCTTAGGAAGTTTCAAGAAGGTTTGCATTTTAAACTTCGTACTGCTCTTAATCATTATCATTGTTCTAGTCTCAGGGAACTCATTGACCATGCTGAGACATGGGAAATGGAGCACAATGGCAACAAATCATTCCAAAAGAATGATAAGAAGAGAGTAGCTGATGATGAGGAGTATTCAGTCCCAAATGAAGGACAAAAATAGTGGCAAAAGCAGCCATCAAATCAAAAGAAGATGAAGCCCTATGCACCTCCTAATGCTCCTCAATTTCGCTCCAATCTATACCCACAAGCAAAGCAGCTTTCCGAAGAAGAAAAGCAACGCTTCATGAAAGAAGGGAAGTGCTTTAAATGTGGACAAACAGGCCACATAGCGAAGCAATGTCCAAACAAGGGACAAAGCAAGGTTTCTGACAACAAGCCTAAGTCGCCAGTGAAAATCAATGCTATTAGTGATGTAGTTGCAAACACAACTCACACTCCAGAGACGCGCAAATTATTAAAAGCTTGGGGACAGTTGCAAGGTAAGCAAGCACTATTCTTGATAGATCTTGGGGCGAATGAAAATATTATTTCCTTGCAATTAGCTAAAGAGCTTGGATTAAAGAATGAAGAGATGGACACTCCGGCAGAAGTTCGCCAAGCTTTGAATGCTGATGAAGGTGACACAGTGAAGACTGTGATACCCTACATTGGCAAGCTCAAGTTTCAAATTCAAGGCTACAGTGACGAAGATACCTTCTGTATCGGAGACCTTGATGGTTGCGATGTGATTCTTGGCATGCCCTGGAATCATAGAGTAGATTCAACCATCTTCTCTCAGAAAAAAAAGGTAGAACTCACCAAAAGGCAAGAAGTACGAGATCCAAGCTAGAGTTTCTGGAGACACCATACCAATGGTAAGCCATATGCAAGTCTCTAGAGCAATTAAGGATTGTGTTCAATGTTGTCTGCTTTATGTCACTGATGTAAAAGATAATATGAATGCTGAAAACCAAGAGCAACTTCAGCTCTTGGAAAAGTATAAAGATTGTTTTTCGGAAGATCTTCCTTATCAGCTTCCCCCAGAAAGGCCAGAAGACCATCATATTGATATTATCCCGGGTAGTTCTCCTCCTAATATAGCACCATACCGTGTGAGCCGTCCTCAACAAGAAGAAATCAGAAAGCAAGTCGAAGACCTACTCAACCGTGGGCTAATTAGGCCAAGTAGCTCACCATTTTGTTCACCGGTTCTTCTTGTTCAAAAGAAAGATGGCACATTCAGGATGTGCATTGATTATCGAGCCCTCAACAAAATCACTGTGAAGAATCGGTTTCCTATTCCCAGAATTGACAACATTTTGGATCGTCTAGGAGGCTCAAAGGTTTTCAGCCGCATTGATCTAAAGAGTGGTTATCATCAAATTAGGGTAATACCACAAGATGTACACAAAACTGCTTTCCGCACTTCATACGGTCTTTATGAATTCTTGGTGGTTCCTTTCGGATTAACCAATGCACCAGCCACCTTTAATCGAATGATGGAGCGCATCTTTAGAGAGCATCGACAATATGTCGGTACTTTCTTTGATGATATTTTTGTCTTTAGCAAGAATGAAGAGGAGCATCATCAACACTTGGAAATTGTTCTACAATTACTACAACAAAATCAACTCTTGGTAAATGGTAAAAAGAGTGAATTTTTCATGCATAAAATAAATTACCTTGGGCATGTCATCTCTTCTGAAGGGATTCAGATGGATCCTGAAAAGATCAGGATAATCCAAGAATGGCCTCATCTTCGTGATGTACATGAGGTGCGATCGTTTCTTGGCTTATGTTCTTATTACCGCCGCTTCATCAAGCATTTTGCACATATGGCTTCTCCACTTCATGACCTTACAAAGAAGAAGATCTCTTTCCAATGGAAGGAAAAAGAGAAGGCAGCCTTCACAAGGCTGAAAATAGCTCTTACTTCTGGACCTGTTCTTATCATTCCAGATCTGGTAAAACCATTTGTGGTGGAAGCAGATGCTTGCGGTGATTGTATTGGTGCAGTGCTAAATCAAGAAGGCCATGCCGTAGCCTTTGAAAGCCGCCGTCTAAATGATGTGGAGAAAAGGTATGACATTTATGAAAAGGAGCTCTTAGCAGTGGTTCATGCTTTAAAGATATGGAAACATTATCTTTTAGACAATGAATTCCTTATTAAAACCGATCATCAAAGCTTGAAGTATTTCAAGACTCAAAAGCATTTGCAGGAGAAACATGCAAGATGGGAAAATTTCTTGTCTATGTTTCATTTTCAAATTATGTACACTCTAGGGAAACAAAATGTAGTTGCTGATGCACTTTCTAGAGTGCCTCGCATTGCAACTATTACAGTGGCTCATCATGAAGATTTTCAAACGATGAAGAATATTTATGATGAAGATACTGATTTTGCAGCAATTTGGTCAAATTTACAGCAAGGAGGTTCTCATCCAGATTATTCCATCAAGGACGGTTACCTTCTCATGAACAATCGCCTTTGTGTCACTCTTCCTGTTCGACAAAAGGTGCTTAAAGAAAGTCATGAACCCCCTTATGCAGGGCATAGAGGGAGGGCAGCCACTCTAAGTGCAATTGAGCGCTACTTTTATTGGCCAACATTACGAAAAGATACACATAACTTCATTGAGGCTTGTCTGGTATGCCAAAAATCCAAATATGATAGGCAGAAGATTCCAGGATTGTTGCAACCTCTTCTAGTGCCCAAAGATCCATGGGAATCTATCACAATGGATTTCATCTCAGGTATTCCAAGAACACCTCAAGGTCATGATATGATTTGGGTCATAATTGATTTATTCAGCAAATAATCACATTTTATTCCATGTCATAAAACATTGAAATCCGCACAAGCTGCAAGACTTTTCATTCAACATATCTTCAGATTACATTGTATGCCTTCTGAGATCATTTCAGATAGAGACTCCAAATTCACAAGTAACTTTTGGCGTGCTTTATTTGAGAATTTGGAAACCACTTTAAAGTTCTCCTCAGCTTTTCATCCTCAAACTGACGGCCAAACAGAGGTGATGAATCTCACTCTTTTGGATATGTTGAAAGCTTATGTTAGTGAACATAAGTCACAATGGGAGAAATATCTTCCATTATTGGAATTTGCTTACAACAATACAGTGCACTCGTCCACAGGGAAAGCTCCAAATGAAATAGTACAGGGTAAAGTGATTCCTCCTCCAATTATTCGCACTAAAGATAAGATTTTTGCTGCTGATGAGTTTGCTTCAGATTTAAAAACAACAATGGATCAAGTTCGAGCCACTATCAAAGTTGCGCAAGAGCGACAAAAGAAGCAAGTAGATAAACGAAGAAGACCTTTGGCTTTTGAAAAAGGTCAATATGTCTTGCTAAAGTTTGATAAAAGCAGGCTCAAACAAGGTTCTGGTCAAAATTCATCTTTTCCAAAGCTCTCCAGTAGATACTTTGGACCCTTCAAAGTGATTGAGAAAATAAATGAAGTTTCTTATCGACTTGAGCTTCCTGCTCATTGGAAAATACATAACGCTTTTCATGTAAGTTTGCTAAAACCTTACATAGGACCAGAACCAAAGGAACCCATTACTGAAGATCCCCCAGAAGTTGAAGAAACAGAGCAACTCTTGGAACCTGAAAAGATTTTGTTTCTCAAGGATCGAACCACGAGAAGTGGCCTTGTGACACAAAAATTCTTACTAAAATTCAAGAATCTACCCACAACAGATGTACAGTGGGTAGATGAAAAATTCATGAAGGATTACCCAAATATTCTATATCAATATTAAGAAGCTTTTCAGCTGAGGACAGCTGAATAAAAGCCAGAGGGCTGTCACAACTCTATAGAAACAGAATTTGTATCCTTTTTCATTAATTTGTCTATATAATGATTTATTAAATTTATTTCCTTTGCACTAATTAGACATAAAGAAAAGTGCATTGGAGCTGGCCACTGATGAGTGGTCACAGGTTATGGTGGACCCACGCGGTGGGTTAGAGAAAAGATAGTTCACACTTCCACCTATATGACCCGATTGGGCGCCTGTGACTAGAACTCACGCATATCAGGGTTAGACTCGCACACAGAAAGGATTGATGCCTTGAAGTGTGGGCTAGATCCACTAGAACAGACAGTTACAATCAACAAGATGGCATGATCATGAAATGCTTGTATAATGTGCATGTGTGGGCTGAAAGCTTGAAATGCACATTTCTTTGCATAGGAAAGTCACATGAAGATTCGGATACCATTTTTGCGATGTACACGGAAAAAGCTTTCATATGACACCCATATTGGGGGGGTCCCTAAATTTTAGGAGATCCCTAAATTTTAGGAGGTCCCTAAAATTTAGGAGCCTCGAATTAGCCTAAAAATGCTAGTCCTAAAAAATAGGGATGTCATTCTAAAAATAGTAAGTTCTGTACTCTGACTGTGCTTACTAAATTTGGTTGTTTCTATTCTTGACAGTATTCAACCCAAAAAGGAAGGCCATAGAGAAGAGACAAGTGTCAAGACACTTGTCACACAAGTTTCCAAGTGTCCCACCACTTGTCACATCTCATGACATGTGGCTGGACACTTGTCTTGTGCTACTCCACTTTCCCCTTTTGTACTAGCTTTCGCCTCTCCTATAAATAAGAGCTCGTTTTTCTTCATTGATCATCATTTTTCTTTGCTGTAAACTCATGTACAGCACCCACAGATAGCCAGAAACTGGCCCCATCCATCCCCATCATCATCCCCCACTTCTTCATTATCAAATTCCTCCATATTCCCTCTTCTATCACTGCTGTTTACAGGACAGCAAGCCTGTAAATTCATCACAACACCTCCTTCTCGAGCTTTTTCTTCCATTTTAGCTACAAGAAGCAAGCCCTATCCATGTACTGCTGATCAACGATGGAGAAAGGCTGAATTTCCCTTTTTCTTCTCTCATACTGTAAAGAAATCAGTTCTTATCATTGCATAATAGATAATGCATGTGTGTTTGTACATCTTTGCATGATCTTGTGAGAGTGAGAATTACTTCTTCTCACTCTCAGGTTGATTGTAACTGAGCTCTTCCCTAAGGGACTTGGGTTGAGCAGAAATGCATTCCTTCGGGGGGGGGTTGCCCATCTTCAACCCTCAATCTTGTCTCCATTACTTTTACATTTTCATGGCTGTAATTTTGTGAGTAATTTTCATTTTCAGCTTTAAGTATTCATTCTCTTTTATATTAAATCTCGAAAACAAGCGAATATCATAATTGTTAAGCATACTACGTTGTTCGGGGCGTTTACACTTCTCCTACTAGTGGGTTCCTTAATGTTATTAGATATCCCGATGTGTTCCTTGTTATTTGAAAGCAACTGCAATCCTTATTCATACGTTATGCTTAGTGCTTTCGTGGTGCTTGGTGCGAAAACAGGCTTTTCTCTTTTCTTGCAGTGCAAGCTTAGTGGAACACAAGAGTGAAGTGCTGATGTAGAAAGCGTTTAATGCGAACTCCACTCTGTTTCTCTCCACATTCTTAGCCTGATTTGAGTTCTAAGCTCGGTTCCTGGCTATTCTATGGTCTTTCCGAAGGTCTGTGCTGCGTTCTCTATTCTGCTCTAAGTTCGATTAGTCTCTGAGGTTCTAATAGTCAAACTGGGTCTTGGGGGTGTTCAAGGTTGTGTCCTGGGGTCAGGTCTGTGGCAGAGTCAACCTAAGATCCTTATTTTTCCTTCTGGCAGGATGGTCTGGTTCCCAGAATCGGACAGGGTTGGTCCGACTCTAGGAGTCAGACGGTCCGATTCTTGCAGTTGGACAGCGTGGTCCGATTCTTAAAATTGATTGGTCCGATCCGAGTGTTGGATGGTCCGACTATGATGGGCGGTCCGAGTGCCACGTGGCACGTCCGATCGGACTGTCCGATTCTGGGAATCGGACAGGGCTGGTCCGACTCTCTCAGTCAGACGGTCCGACTCCAGGACTCGGGTGGTCTGATTCTAGGAATCGGACCACTGAGACCTGGTCCGACTGCGTCTGTTCGGCAGGCGCGATTCCGACGCGTGTCGATCCCTCTTGACGCCTTCTTGCACACAATCACAAGAGACTTTCTAGATCTGATCAGGGCACTACTAAGAAACACTAGACTCACTTGGAGCAGCACAAATCGATGGCACCCAGAATCGTGATAGCGCTCCCTCTTCCTGGTAACCAGAAGCTCTCTCTCTCTCTCTCTCTCTCACACAAAGCTAACCGGTGAAATGAGGTTTGCCCTGGCCTCCCAAGCCTCTTAAGGTCCTTTCCTAGCACTGCAAAACCTTAAAGCCAGTTCCCTTTTCCCTGTTTTACCCAGAAATTTGAATTTAGTCCCCTGTTTCCCTGTTTCCAGAAGCAGCCAAAACCTCTGTTTTCTCTTTTTTTAACCTAATCTAACCTTAATCTAGTGCAGCCAAAATGCAAAATAGAGATGCAGAATGGTAGTCTTACACTAATGCTTCCAACAAACCAAAATACTTGTTTTACGGATTAAAACCTCCTAAATCTCCTAGCTATCTCGAGCACCGGTTCGGGCTGCAAACCCGAAGCTATAAGCTCTACCCCAAGACCTACGGACCACTTATTGCTTAAATGTTTCGAACCGAGCGGCCATGGCTACCTCTTACATAGCCGACGCGCATTGCCTACCTTACGGGTGTAGTGAGCTTACCTTGATGCTCGATCGAGTACCCTCCTCTTTCTTGCACACCGGTAGCTTCACGATCCTTGAGGCAAGCTCAAGCAACCTCAATCTCTCTCCCATGAGCTCCATCCTCCATAGCCACATACGAGACAAGAGAAGAGAAGAGAGGAGGGGAAGATGAAGAGAGAAGATGGAGAGCTTCTTCTCCAAGATCCCTCACTCTCACACAATCACTCCCTCACTCCCTCACACTCCCTCATACTCTCTCAATCCCTCTCTCAAGCACAAGCAATGAGGCAAGAAACAAGAGAAGAAGAAGAAGAAGCTTTGGCCACACACAAGAATGATATTCTCATTCACTTTTTGAACTTTATATACATGCCCTACTTTTCATGGGCGGTCATCCCCTTTTTTTTACATGGCCAGCCATTAGCCTAGGCCTATTTCTCATTTCCCACTGTTCTAATCTATCCTATTTCCAACTAATGCATACAATTTGCACAGGAGTGAGCCTGGCGCCCTTTTACAAGGATTCAGGAGCGCTTTCACACTTAATGGTGCGCTTTTTACTCTTTTACTTTCCTTGGGCCGACTCTAAGATTTCCTGAGGGTCGTGCCCGTGCTTTTAATTTTTTCAGGGTCTGGTTACCGGTTAAAGCGCGTTTTTCTCCCTTTTGTCTTGCGCCTTTTGCTATTTCCTTTCTTCCATTTCCCGCTCCTCTGTGCTGCGGTAAACATCAGTGCTACGATGTTTTGCAACCTGGAGCACCAAGAAATGGCCCCACTAGCAGCTGTAAAGACATACCCTCTAGTGGACATGCGAGTGTCCAAGTCACCTGCCATATTTGCATCACAATAACCCTGCAAACTGAGTGCATCCTGCCCATAGCAAATACATGCACAATGTTTGCAATTTCTGACACAAATGTCATTGCCAAGCTCAAACGGGATCAAATCTAGGAAAATCCCCAAATTTTCGGGCCAGATTTGCAAAAAAAAAAAAGATCACCGCAGGTGGGGAGGGGTGTCCATTGACCTTGCCCCGTCACGTGACTGACGCGATTGACACGAGGCCTATCACACTTGGTCGTTGCTATGTGTACGGGTTGCCCATTGTTGGTATCCGTCGTGCGCTTGGTCACTGCCCATTGTTGGCGTCCTTCCCGCTGCGTGCGCCTGGTCCCCGTCACCTGGTCGCCACGCACGCTGGTTTCCAGGTCCATGCCTGGTTGTTGTGTCCAGTCTGCACGTGCCGCCTAGCCTCCATGTTGGTCACCCCTATCACCACGCACAGCGACCGTTGGTCGCTCGCTGGACCCCTGGTGGTCTTCAATACGACCTGTGCTGCACAGGCCTTCTGGCTCGAGCTGCTTGTACGACGTGTCAATTGCGCCTTGGTCTCGAGAAGCGTGTAGAGCCTTGGGCTCTGATACTAGTTGTTGAGAGTGTGTAGTGATTGGAGGAGAGAGAGAGAGAGAGAGAGAGAGAGAGAGAGAGAGAGAGTACGATACGATTTTGGGTGCATCAACAATGGGTTGGTACACAAAGAATAAAATGTATTTATACTTAGGGCACATAAGGGTGCATTCACATGTACAACTAAATAATACACGTGTACAATACACGGAGGTGAATAAAGGGCCTTTATCCCAATAATAAAACGTTGAATACTTTCAGCCAATAGCAAGGTTGAGGAATATAACAGCAAGTATGCGATTTTGCACTTCCAAAAGTGCCCAAGAAGCAAATATTTTGCTGCAATTCAGTCCCAAGGGCTGATTAGAGCATATACATGAACCAAATTTGATACATATGCATAAAAGACAGCTCCTGCTTCAATATTACATCACCATAACACCCAAATGCAATAGCCCAGTGCTGTATGTACCATTGTTTAATTGCACAATGAGCATTCAGCAATACATGTACCAAGAGAAGCTCCCTTTTTACAACATTTGATACATCCCAAGTCCAAATTTCTCCCACTCAATAGTGAATCTATTGTAATTTCACTGTCAAAGTATAAATTGGCTCAAAATGCATCACTGATGGGAAAATCCCCAAAATTTTTGCATTAAATCTGCCCCAATTGCATTAATACATCATCCTGAGTGTCAAATACAGGCAAATCTTGCAGAAATTTCACAAATTCTGCAAAAACCCCAAAATTTCGAGGTTCTAATGTGCACAAATTTCAGTGAAATTGACTCAGCTGAGCAAAATTTCACTTGTACATGAAAAACCTCAAAATTTCTGGAGCAAATGCAGACAATGTCTGCAATTTTTGGGTCAGATGTCACTGTTTTGCATGAACAACATCAAATCTGGGAAAAGCCCCAAATTTTCGGGCTCAAATCTGCACGAATTTGAGAACTGTGCTTACACACGCAAACCCCCGTCAGTGAACAGGGGGACCTGCTTGCAGAAATTAAGAAAAGGTATGACGAAAAATGCCCAAAACTTGATGAAAATACAGATGCTGAACTGGGCTGCCTGTGCCTGACCAACCTGACCTATCGCTTGCCTGGAGACACTGTTGCCTGGTCAAAACTGACCTGTCGCCCGCCTGCCCAGTTTGAAACTGAATCGTTGCCTGCCTGCCTGCCCAGTATGTACGTGTGTGAAAAGTGACGACCTGACCTGTGCTGACCTAGAAAGACTGCGTCTGACCTTTCTGAACAGAAAACGAGCCTGAAACACTATCACCTGATGTTTCTTTGCGCGTGCACGCTGGAGCTGACTTACACTATCCTCGGGAAGTGCGTGCACCTTTGCCACAGCTCTGATACCAGTTTGAAGGGGAACGAGAGTGCCCAGGTGTTGTGCGCAGCGAGAATGGAGTGTGTTCAGCAGTAGAGAGTGCAGAGAGTGGAGACTTTAGTTGGGTGTGTACCAGGTGGTACACACAAAGAATAAAAGAATGTATTCATACTTAGGGTATGGTACACTCACACCCACGTGTACTAGTGTGGTACACACAAAGAATAAAAGAATGTATTTATACTTAGGGTATGGTACGCGAGGGTGCAGACACATGTACAAGTAAATATATACACGGGAAGTGTAGCGAAAAGGCCTTTACACTCAACAATTATTTAAAGTTGAATTATTATCAGAGATTTCAGCATAAAATTACAAATTCACTCCTAAAAGTTGAGAACTGAAGAACAGGGTGAGCAACTCAAATCAAGGATGAGACTTTGGACCAATGTTTCTTTTGCTTTTACAGTTTTCTGATTATAGGATGATTTGAGAGTTAGCTAGCTGCTATCCCTTTACCTACAATTCTGGCTATGGACACTTCAATTTTCTAGCACAAAAGTTCTTTTGGAAATTATCTGTGCATGCCTGGACAACCATCTAATGGAACAACAATATTGCAGGTTCACAGGGCAATGCTGAGCAAGAAGCAAAAAAAGAGGAAGAAACCACAGAAGCCGTTGATGAAAAAACTCAAGTTCTAAGAGCTGCACTGCGGCATGTGGTAGGTTGATGTGCTCTACTTGTGCAGGAAGCTATGGGTTTTTTATTTCTCACAGCTGTCCTGCTTGACCAAGCAGCCAAAACTTGGATGGTCTGAAGCAGCCATTGTAGCAGGTGCGAGAGATGTGGGGCTTTCACCTGCGATTGTCGGAGCTTTCCCAAGAAAAGAAGCTGATTTGGTAGAAGTGAGTTGAGAAATTCCTTCAACTTCTCTATTTAATCGTGCCAGTTAATTCTTTTTATAAATCAAATCATGTCAGGAAAAAAAGAACTACGAATCGACAATGCAGGCAACTTGGATATTATCACATGCAGCTTTTTTTGTTGTTTCAGAAAGCTCTTCCTTGTCTTGCTCTCTTAACCCTTAATAACCTTGTATGACAAGGCTCCCTTTACATACAGTTTTTCATGGATGAGTGCCTGCAAAACTTACTGGATGTAGTTGAAGATCAAGAGGATGAACTATCGAAGTTGATGCTCCAAGAGAGAATTGCAAAGCTTGTTAGGATCCGACTAGAAATGCAGGTCCCGTATGTATCACGTTGGGCACAGGCTTTGAGCATTCAGGTTCATGTTACATCTTCCTGCCACCCTTTTCATTCCCAAAACTTCTACTTTCAAAGTCTCATACTGGTATTTATAGCAGGCACATCCTGCAAACGTGCCTACATCCTTCAAGCAAAGGGCAGTTCTAATTGATGAAATATGGCATGCTGTGGGTGATCGGTCTTCAGACATGGACTGGTATGCGAAAAGGGGGATGTTGGCTGCTGTCTACACAGCTACAGAGCTTTATATGCTGACAGATTATTCTCCTGGTACACACTTACCCAGCTTTTTAGGATATAACTGGTACTGATTTCTTGATCGAACATAAATTTAGTGGCTTTTACAGATTTTCACGAAACATGGTCTTTCCTGGAAAGGCGAGTAAAGGATGCTCTTGATTGCAGGAAAACAGCTCAAGAGGTATGAGGCAGGTGTAATCAAAATGTAATGTTGCACTTGAAATTAGGTCTTAAATGCGATGAGACATGGTATTTCCTGGAGTAGCAAGCGAGTGATTCCCTTAATCACAGGAAAAAAGCTGGAGTTAATCACTGTGTAAATGCTGCAGTTTAAATTAAATCTTAGATGCCATTACTTCTTTGATGCAGGTGGGTCAACTAGCTCAAGCTGTTAGTGCTGGTCTTAGCAGCAGCTTACAATCTTTTCTAAGGCGTCAGAGCTAAGTTATACCAGTGGCAAACAGCTGTGCTGATGTACATAAAAGTTCTTTCTTTTTCTATCAGAGAATCAAAATCAATCACCAGTCATGCAATGAGACATGGTATTTCCTGGAGTAGCAAGCGAGTGATTCCCTTAATCACAGGAAAAAAGCTGGAGTTAATTACTGTGCAAATGTTGCAGTTTAAATTAAATCTTAGAGGCCATTACTTCTTTGATGCAGGTGGGTCAACTAGCTCAAGCTGTTAGTGCTGGTCTTAGCAGTAGCTTACAATCTTTTCTAAGGCGTCAGATCTAAGTTATACCAGTGGCAAACAGCTGTGCTGATGTACATAAAAGTTCTTTCTTTTTCTATTGGAGAATCAAAATCAATCACCAGCTGCATTACTATCATGCATTGAAAGACATTAGAAGTTGAGGGCTTAGGCAAATTGCATAGAAAATTAACCTGTTTTATGTTCAGAAGTGCAAGTCTTTTTCAAGGAATTGTGACATTACACCACTGTACTGAAGCTTTGTGGAATTAGCTCTTCTGATGCATTCTAGTTGTAAGGTGTTGTGGAAGTTGAGCATGATCATTACTGGACATGGCTTTCTCTGGAAAGTACAGATTTCAAAATGGTCCTGCACACACACCATGTAGAGTTTTCAGCTGGCTGCATGCCTCCCTAGTGTTCTTAAAAAGTACAAAAATCTGTTATTTGAATTGGCAGCTCACTATGTGATGTTTGCTAACACGTGTCATCAACAGCTTAGTGGACCATGTTTCATCAGTAGAAGTTTTGTATATAACAGCATACCATATGGTTGAGGGTGGTAAACTGGCAAAGTCGCACTGATTCCTTAGTTTAGATGAAAAGCTTGCATTTCTCTTCCCAATATAATCGCCCCTAGAGAGAAATGGGGTATAATTATGATAATTTAATAACGGGCGTCAATGCTCGTCCTCCATCATCGACCTGCTGTGGTGGCTCTGTCCTCTGCCTCACGCTCGAAAAGGCATCCCCAGTCGACCTGCTCTTGTGCCTCCATCCTATGCTGCACGTTCGTCTGCTCTGTTGATTGCTTCTCCTTTGCAAGTTCAGCAGGAGTTTCTTGCGACTACGGAGACGTGATAATACTAGCAATCGTTGCTCCCTCCATATGCAGCAACATTCCCCCCAGTATCACAGCAACTAGCTCAACAGGTCCTCAGCAGTGATGCACAATGGAAACCTTTAGTTAGGTGCCGGTGCATTCTGCGAGTGCTCCCCAGTCAAAACACCTTGTGCGTCCTCCTTTCTGAGGAATAGCTCTTATCCATCCGTGCTACAGAGCTGGAATTGAAAGAAACAACAATCTTTGGATAGGTCGTAGGACAGTCCATCCAGGGCCCAACTTCGGGATTGGCTCCACTCCATGCTAGGCATTGGCACAATGCAAATTGTGGACGCAGTTCTCATGGGTTAGGGGATTTTCATGGTCTGACTTACCTCCGTGGATGCAGCCCGTGATCTAGTGGATAGCTCACCTTATGCCTCCACGAAGGGGGTCATCTATATGGTTTCCTGGTATAGTGGCTTTACAGTGGAGGATTTCGGACTCCACAACAAGTTTCCTAGATACCCGGTCACCCTTCTATTCCTCGGATTGGCGATAGAGTATTGTTGGTTAGTGGAGGACTTTGGATGGCTTTTCGGCACAGTTCTTCCTCCCTCCTTCGCAGATGCAATGATAGTCGTAGGAGTTTTGAAGGTATGGGTGGTTGTGGAAGATACAAAAAACATACCTAAGTTTCTTGAGATTGAGGCAGGCAGACACTCTTTCAGGTAGCAAGTTATTGTAATAGGGCAGCTTGGTCAGTGCCTTTGATGCCATGACTTTGGGCATTAGGTAGCAGATTGCACACGTTTTGGAGCCAAGGTAGCTTAACTGGCAGACTCGCAGGTGGATGTTGACGGTTTTACACGGGTCAAGCGACGACAAAGAGAGAGATGGCAGGGGGGCCTCAGCCAGCCCCTCATACACGGCCATGACAGTAAAGTAGGAGGGCGGGCGACGGGCCCTCGTCAGAGCACCCCGCAGTAGCCCCTCGGTCGTTCCACCTAGCAAGATCACAAGCCTCCACCTCCACTACCCAACCACTGAGGCGTCATAGCTCACCCCACCCAAGATCCCCGAGCTCCCCCAGCTTCCTTGCTCACCCCCCACCTCATGGTTTGCCCCCCAACCCTATCCCACAGTCGCCCCCTTCCGCGGCCACTCACCCCCCCTCAAATCTGCCACATACTTTCGATCACCCCAACATCCCTCACTCTTCCTCTTCCTTACCATCTCCCTCGCCAACTAGTCCCCCTAATCCTCACCTAATACATGTGTCCCCCCTCCCCCCCGCCCCCCCCCCCCCCCCCCCCCCCCCCGCTCGGATTCAATTTTCCCCTCTTTTACAGGGAGGGAGTGACGAGCCTCACACGCCTATATCTTCTCCTTGCCAGTAGCCCAGTTCCCCCCTTCCCCCCATAGAGCCACTAGCTCATCTAGCCCAGTTGCTCGTCACACTTTCCATCGACAGGTGCAATTGCTTCCACAGCATAGTAGTAATGGAACGGGGACGAGAACGGGAACGCGGGGTCCTAATGGAACAAGAACAAAGCCCCAAGGGGAACGACTTGTACTCTATATATGATTTATATATTTTAAACTATTCATTTATATATTTCACAAAAGCTCTTTGAAAAAAACATGCACAATTTATGATAGTCTTTTTCATAGATGAAAGGATGGTTACATTGAAATGACACATAACTTATAAGTACAAAATAGATGATAACCTAGGATTATACTATATAAAAGAGTCAAGAAGCATCAAGTAACAAGTATAGTTGACAAAATATGGCAACTTGGAGTTTGAAAGTCTCTCAAAGTAACCATTGGATCATACATGGCTACCACTAGGAGCAAGACTATCATCCACATTGTTTAAGAAAGCCATATCATTATCAAAATCAGCATTTGTAAGTTCCAAAGCATCTTGATTATCAGCCATATGTGTAGCATAGGTGTCTCCCCATCCTCATCATCAGAGGACTCTTCTTCATCGAGAGCTATAAACTTTTCTACCTTGAGGGAAGCCACATCTGCAAGCAAGTGCAAGTTTGCAATGACAAATATTAAGTCATTCACTTGTTTTGTCCCAAACCTATTCCGCTTTTTAGATGCAACATGCCCAAATACACTCCATAGTTGCTCAATGGGAGAGGAGCTTGCACCTTGAGACAAAATCCGCACTGCCAATGTTTGAAGCTCATGTGTACGTGCCCATAATCTTCCCACCACAAGGCAGCCCCAATCTTAAATCGATCTATTTGTGCATTAGTTGACCCAAGCCTTCTTAACTTGTTTATATAAAAACCAAGCTAATCTTTCACCAATCTTCTCTTAGAATTAATGGGAACCAACCTAGAAAGCACTGTCCCAGCCTTGCATTACCTCTTCATCCTTCTCTTGATCACACCCTTGGAACTCTGGATCTAATACATATGTTGATGTATGCATAGGTGAGTGATAATTATTCAATCTTGCCTCACATAAATCTCGGACTTCTTGATTTGCATCATCCAAACCAAGGTATCCTAGCTTCTCAATCATGCGATCTGCCCCCTCATAGACCTTTCCAATGCATGGCTCGCATCCATCTGCAATTCGCATCAAGCGCATGATTGGCTTCATGACAATATTGATGCTTTTTAATTCATTCCAAAATGCATGATCTTGTATGATGTTTTTTACTGCTATACCAGCCCTTGATCTAGAAGTAGCCTATTCCATCCACTCATTACTTACCACCAATTGCTTCAGGGGTAAGCTTACCTTCCCAAGTCTCTTTGTCATAAGAAAGTTATAGCCAAAGCGCATCTTAGAGTGCTTTAAGAGATCTTTTTTAGGTGATCTCATACGGAACTCACTAAGAATGAACTGATGGCTTTGGATGAAACTAATTATATCCTTGCTCTCTTGGATGAAGGGATCAATTTGGGACAAGCTACCAATGTCTTTCAACAAATTGCTCAAATAATGAGCAAAGCATGGCTTGAATGTGATGTGCGGATATCTCACCTCAAGTCTCATACCTGTTGCCCTATTTATTGCCTCATTATCAGCAATAAACTGGATTATATTTTCAGTCCCAACTTTTTCAACACCTTTTGCTTATTTCTTCACAAGTTGATTTGTACTTTTTCCTATACTTGAGGCATCATGTGAGGAAATGAATTGCATCTTTTCTCAGGACTAAGCAACCATCCCATGGATGAACTGTTTTTGAGTATCACTCCACCCATCTGCTATCAAAGAGACACCATTCTTCACCCAACTTTCTTGCACAGTCGCCAAAGCACATTCAATTGCATCCTTTTCCTTTTGCAACAAAGTAGTACGCAGTGTCTTATATGATGGAGGCTTATAGGTTGGACTATACTTGGTAATCTCTTGGACCATCTCAAGGAAGTAGGGAGATCTCATAACATTGAATGCAACATGATCATGGTAGAAAAACCTTGCCACAATTGCATCCACCTTGTCCTTTTTATGAGGATTCTAAGTTGTTCCCAAGGTTTCTTGCTTGCTGTATTTTCCATGATGGGATTGTGAGGATGCAAAAGTTCCAAGTTTCCCATGCATGACTCCATCACCCAAGACTATATCATTAGCTTGTCCATGAAAAAAAGATGTATCATTGCTTGCTTTTTCCTTGCACATGCTTTGTTTTCTTCACTTGGGTACTTTGCCAAGAGCTACCTTCGCTTTTTGGGTGTGGTATTTGGGCAAAAATTTATTTGGGCTCCGATGTCAACATGACATAAGTGTTGCTTCACACGATTGGATCCTCCTGTTTTCAATTGCTCACACCTTTTGCATTTCCATTTCTTTGCACCTTCCTTTGATGCATAATGGTCCACTTTCTCAACCTTGTTCCACCAACTAGACTGAGATCTCTTATTGGCCAAATGCTTTGATCCTGAAGAAGCCTTGATTTTTACAAAATCAGGAATCAAAAGCATTATTCGACCCTCCATGAGACTCAACGTGTTTTAAGAGAGAGAAAGAGACTACTGTGAAAACATAGTTGTTTTAGAGAGAGAGAGAGAGAGAGAGAGAGAGAGAGAGAGAGAGAGAGAGAGAGAGAGAGAGAGAGAGAGAGAGAGAGAGAGAGAGAGAGAGAGAGAGAGAGAGAGAGAGAGAGAGAGAGAGAGAGAGAGAGAGAGCTGTAATTATTTTGAAATGAGAGAGAGGAGACTGTAGTCCAACGTGCAGTTTTCTCTTACCTAGAGGTTGAAACAAATGTATGTGAGTTGTAGTACACATTGCCCTGCTCCTGACAGTTCGACAGTCTGCATGCGAATCGCCACAATCTGGATATCTTGTGGTCACTTTCGGCATTCACAACAGTATCCGACACTTTTTGAATGTTTCCCTTTGGGGAACGACAACATCCACGTTCCCCCATGTTCCCTTAGCTGTCCCCCCTTCATAGGCGTTCTTGCCAGCATTTTTCACATTCCCCTCCACGTTCCCCCGTTCCTTTGGTATTTTTTTGGTGTGGAACACGTTTCCAAGGGGGTGGAACGGCGTTTCCTTACTATTATGTTTCACAGGAGTTTTTACGTAGTGGTTTGTGGTCCTATTTGAGAGTTGGGGAGCATAGAGAGTTTCCACTACCTCTAGAGATGGGGATCTTCGTGGTTCGCAAGTCAAGCAGTGGCAAGGTCCATTTACTAGCACCACCGGATGGACTTAACTATGCTTTTTTCTTTCAGACCTCTCATTCAAGAAACTGGACGATGACACAGATAGAGGAGGAAGTGAGGGTCCATGTTGCAGACCACATCTCCCAGTGGATGGGTGAAGGAGGGCTATCACTTTTTTCCCAGCAGTGACCAGCATGCATGATGGACATTAACTAGCAGGGTGGAGTCCATGTCCTACATTTGAGCATTATTTTTCAAGCCCCTACCCAATGGAGCTCATCAATGGATGTGATCGAGTGGTTCCTCGCACAGGTTGCTCGCTTCTACTAGTGCATAGTCACGCCTCTCAGCCTAGTTGATGGACGCCATGGTTGTACCACTTGGACCATCTATCACCCCTATGGTTCGATCGAGAGCCACCATGGGGGAATGGAGTTCACCCTCCAAGCCTGCGGCCAAGCACATTCGCAAGCCCCATAGCTCTTCTTCTTTATCAGCAGCTTCCACATCGAATAGATGCTTGTTTCGTCAGTCACATGTTTTTCCATGAGTCTACACCTAACATCCTGGAACGTGAACAACCTACACTACAGTGGGGCACATGGTTCTAGGAAATTGATTGTTCGACAGGAGCTGCAGCCTACCTTTGTTGGATGGATCAACATTGTACTTCAGCAACATAAGCTCATCTCCTCCTAGACCCATTGGGTGGGGAAGGTACTTTCAGGTAGCTCATACACCTACTGGGAGTACTCCATCGGTGCCCATAGCAGGAGTGGAGGCATATGCACCTCTTTTGGCTCGAGCCTTATTGCTTGTATGCAAGACCACGAGACAATTGTGGCAGGGAGGGTCCTATGTATCAAAGTGGATTTAGGGGACTCATGACTTGGAGTCCTCAATGTTTATGCTCCTACTGAGGTTAGGGCACACAACAGGTTTTGGATGGAGATTGCAACAAGACTTCTAGAGGTGGACTCTTGGATTGTTGGAGAGGAGACTTCAACAACCTGAAGGCCTTAGAGAACCAGCAAGGCAGAGGTAGAGATTACCAAGGTATAGCAAGGGAGGAGCAATAGGCATGAGAGGCCTTGCTCCTCGCAATAGGAGCACATGATGCTTGGCGAGACCTAGCTTTTCACAGGAGGGAGAGGTAGCTGGACTTCTCTTGGAGATACAGGCGGCTGGGTGGAGCTCTTTTGGAGTGGTTGGACTGATTCTATGTGGGAGAGTGGGGGTGCTCTAGAGGAGGCCAGGTAGGGCAGTTGGCTGGCACCACTTTGTCTGATCATTGTGCGGTTCTCCTCACACTTGATGCTCCCGCTTCAGCCCTTGACACACGATCCTGTCAGATCCCTAACTCAATCTATAGGAGGGAGAAGGTAAGGAGGCAGATTGAACAACTTTGGACTAGGGAGTGGGCCAAGGGGGGACTGGATCGCAGAGGAGGTTGCAGAGGTCTTAGCCGAGTCGAGCAGGATCTGCTAGGAGGCAGCCCTACAGGCCAGGCAGTAGGGTTGGGAGAAGAGAGCACTCCAACGAGACCTAGTAGCCACTCAGAGACTACTCCAAGAGGCACCAGGGGATCCCACTCTCCACACGCAAGAGGTGCACACACGGGAAGCCCTCGCCGGTCTTGAGGATAGGCGCTTTGAGTTCTCCTTCCGTGCCTCTGTAGCCTTTTGGGCGTGGAAGGGGGTTGCCACTGACTTCTACAGACAACTTTTTCAGCAAGAGGCAGTCTCAACGCCAGAGTACAACATTGTAGACAATAGATCTAGGATTGCATTCTGTTCCTTGTCAAGAGGAGATGGGACGCTCTCTCCTAGACCCCTTCATATAGAAGGAGCTAGCTGAGGCCTTCCATGCACATGATGGGCAGAAATGCCCAAGAGAGGATGGTCTTTCTAGGCCTTCTTCACTACATACTGGGAGGTGGTGAAGGACCCCCTACTACTCGCATTTCAGGAGATTTTCAGCTCAGGATGGATGCCAGGGAGTTTATTAGCAGGTCTTGTTAGTCTCCTCTCCAAAGGGGGAGATTGGTTGGAGCTGTCCCAATGGAGATTGATCACCTTATTGTCAGTGGCCTATAAGGCATTGGCCAAGATGATTGGTAGTCGACTCCGCCCCGTGCTTCCAGACATCATTCATGACAAAGAAAATCATCTATCAATCTTGGGAGGCATAGAAAATGAGAGTTGCAATCTAGAATATCATACTAAGAATAATAAGCTAGTTTTAATGATAATGATTTGGAAAAAAAAAAAGCAAGACATTCTCCTACAAAGGAAGTTTTTCATTAAGGATGAAAGAGAATGCTATTAGATTTTACTTATTTGCTTCACAAAAACTTTGTATACCCCAACATTACAAACACAACAGTCTCCCCATTTAGGGAAGCATAGATCAAATAGACCTAGCATTAAAATATATGTTTAACTTTACTAATCAAAATAGATTGTACTTTTGTTTGACATGCTAACATGAATTGTCATTTGTGAGGCATTCTCATTTATTGCAAGGATATTATCTTAGTCAATGCCCATCCATGCTTCTATTACATTTAAAGTTAATGGTGGTCATGGATAACAGATCATGATGCATGTAAATAGTGTTAAGATGAATGCTTAGGCATATTGTGTTGAATCATGGATTGTGACCAATTTGTATTCGCTATATTATGAGACTTACATTCTATGTGTTAAAAGTTTTGTAGTTCTTTTTTATCTCAAATGTAGCCCCATTTTCATGTTTCACAAACCTTATATAAGACCTACAAAATCTCTTTCATACCTCCCATTTAAAAGCTCTAGATAATTATGCATGCACCCTTGTTTTGTGGATCTTAGCACTCTATTCCCATGTTGTCATCCATAGCCTTCATGTCTGTTGTTTAAACTTGATACCCGTGCATGCCATGCATAAGCCAAAAGTCAAAGCACACAATCTCATTTGGAAATTAGAAGACACTAGCCATATCTCTTCCCTATCAACTTTAAGTCTTATGTTCTTCTTACTATCACCCTTATGCTCCTTGCTTCTCAAGATTGAACCTTCCATTTTTAACTTTCTAGTATTATTGTGAGATCGAGCCTTTAGCTACTCTTCTTTGAATGAATTGAAATAGGCAGCATTAGGAGGATGATGGGAAGATGGAGTTCTCAATAGTCTTTCTTCTTCATTCTTCATCTATGCCATATTATTAGTCAATGTGTGAGCCTAATTTGGATTTAAAATTTTACTCTTTCTCAATTTAAAAGCTCTGTGTGTGTGTGCATGCGCGCCCGTGTGCATGCACCCATCCCTTCCTGACACTTGTGTACCATGCTTCCCTTCCTTCTCATTTTCTCTATGCCAAGGCTCAAGCTTCTCTCCACTTTCCACCAAACTCAAGGACTATTGGGTTGACCATAAGCTGCAAGGGCTTTGGGACAATCGTGAAGGAAAACCTTGGAGGAGGGGATTGCTTTGGCTTTGTGTTTGTGTATTTCCAAGCAGGCAGATGCGCAACTCTCTCTCTCCCTCTCTCTCTCTCTCTCTATCAGGGTGGTGCAAAAGGAAGGGGTGCCAAGTGCAGGGTCTCTCACCGATGGTGCACAACTCTCTCTCTCTCTCTCTCTCCACACACACACACACACACACACACACACACTCTCTCTCTCTCTCTCTCTCTCTCTCTCTCTCTCTCTCTGTGTGTCTCTGTCTCTGTCTCTGTCTCTATGTTGTAGTGCAATGCGTGTGGAGCATCCGAGGCGAGGTCGGCGAGGCAGGGCAAGAGGTGGCGGGCGAGGCGAGCGTGCAAGGCAAGGCGAGGTGGGAAGGGGCGCGCGGTGGGTGAGGCAAGGTGAGCGCCAACAAGGCAATGCAAAAGGAGGCGTGCGTTGAGAGGCACCAAGAGGCGAGGCGAGGTTTTAAATTAAAACTAATGTTTTGTTGTAAGCAATTTTCAAACTAATGCTTTATTATAATCGTCATCCTTTATGGTAAATTAACATTTCTTGGAGAGAGAGAGAGAGAGAGAGAGAGAGAGAGAGAGAGAGAGAGAGAGAGAGAGAGAGAGAGAGAGAGAGAGAGAGAGAGAGAGAGAGAGAGAGAGAGAGAGAGAGAGAGAGTGTGTGTGTGTGTGTGTGTGTGTTTGTTATGTAATAGTAGGGAAACTTTGCTCCCTCGACAATGCTATTTTGTGGTAGCTATCGTGCAGCAGCTTAGCACTCTTTGTGATAGCAACCTAGCGTTCTTTGTTCGTGAATCATGCAAGGGATGCTAGTTTCTCTTTATCTTCTTTTATATAGTGTCAGTTGCAAAATTAGATAGTATCTCATATTGACTTTTTCCATAGTGTAGCTTTAAACTATATTTCTACTTTATTGTTCCACATATGCATATAGTAATAGACAAACTAATATGAATCTATGAATACTCTCCATCAAACTCAACATGAACTTGTACATGTATAACTCCTAATGTGCTCTTGAAGCTTATGTTTACTTAATGCCTTGGTAAAGATATGTACCACTTGTTCATTTTTATTCACGTGGGACCAAGTCTAGCTCTCCTTCCAAAACCTTCTCTTTAATGAAGTGATAGTCGATTTATGTGCTTGGTCCTTGCATCTCAATTCCCAAATCATAAAGAAGTAATCTCAACCATGTTTGCTCACATTTTGTGACAACTATCCCATGATATTTGCCTTCGTATTAGATAGTGCTACAATAGGCTGTTTTTTTGCTAGTCCAAGTGATCACTTATGTCCTAAATGAGAAAGTATATCCAATAGTAGATCTCTTTTCCGTAATGTTGTAGCCCATTCTACAATAGTATATCCAAACAATGTAGTTGTAGATACCTTTGCATACTGAAGATCATACCCTAATGGTGGCCTTTACATGCATCATGGTCCTCCTAATTGCATCCAAATGTATCTTACATAACTTGTGTATAATTGACTTATCATCCCAGTTGCATAACAAGTGTAGTCTAGTAGATTAGACTTCCAACCATATTTTGATGCATTGTCACATCCTAATCATAGTTTCCATCGTCCAGAAACAATGTGTTTTGATCCAATGGACTCCACTAGCTTACAACTTGTCATCCCATAGTTTTCAAGCATCTCTAACATGTATAAGCCATATACTATGAGGATTGTCTATCATCACTTTAATGTCCAAGAAATGTTAAGCTTCTTATGGAGACCATCCTTCATGATAATAATCTTATTGTCAATACTTTCATGTAATGATAAGCTAATCTATATAGGTAACACTACCAAAATTCCATAATTTGCAAAGAAACCAGCCTTACCTTGCATAAATCACATGCTTTTAAAGAATAAATTGATCCTTTTACCAAGCTCTTGGTGTTGTCTGAGCCCATACAATGGCTTCTTCAATTTGCACATGTAATGTGGATTTTTTAGATGCACATGACTTTTTGGTTGCTACATATAAACTTCCTCATTAAAGTTTCCATTCAAGAAAGCATTCTTGACATCTATTATAACTTCTAATCATATGTGGCAACCAACACAACCACTATTTTGATGCTAGTTGTCTTTGCAATCGAATTGAATGTTTCATCATAGTCTAAAGCCATAAGTTTGTGAATAATTCGTAGCAACTAGTATTAATTTAGATAATTCAAGGGTACCTTTAGCCTTACACTCAATTATATACCTAGTTACTTTCAATTGCCTTCTTTCCATGTAACTTAACAAGATCCCAAGTATGGTTTTATTCTAGTGCATCCATTTCACTATCCATGGTCTCTCTCAAAACTCATTCGCAACTGCCTCTTCAAAACAAGTGGGTTCTACATGTTGCACATGATATACCATGTATGCATATTGCATACTCCAATATATCCATTGAATATCTTAGCCTTTCTAATATTCTCAATCGTGGTGCACTATTTGGCTATTTTGAAACCATTGCATGTGATGATACATACTTCCTTGCACTTGTAACTCCAAGAGTTCTAACTTGTGGTATCCCATACTTGTCAAAAATTGACTCATGCTTTGAACTATCCACCACAGGCTTCTTTTCTTTAGTAATTTCACCCCTCTTTTACTTGTCTCTCAACCTTTCTAGCCATGGGTTTACACTTCCACTCCTTTCTATTTGTTCATGAGGTCCCGAGACATCTTCAACACGTTACTTAAGAGTCTTCTTGGCAAAACATTTTCCACCATTATCATAATCCTTGCTACCTTCATAAGCATCCGCTAGTCAACATGCTTTACTCTATACCAAGACTTATATTAATTGAACTTTACATCCCTAAACTTTACTCATTGGATCATGATATTTTTATCTCTTCTCATTTGAATTGCCATTTTAGATATATTTTATTGCCTTAGGTTCCATATTCTTCCTTAAGTTATTTGGCATATGAACATAGCATACATAACCAATGACTTTGAAGTAAGAAATATTCAGCTTTCTACCATACATTTTCTCACATGGTGACACACTATCTGTAACCTATTAGGCATCTTGTTCATGACATGAATCGATGTATGTGCTACTTCAACCCAATTGTAATAAGCATATGCATTTGGTTGATTAGAGATATTAAATTTTAGCAATGATACAATTTTTCCTTTCCAAAACTTCATTCTATTGTAGTATAAATCTTCAAATAATTTTCTTCAATCACATTGATTTCATTTGAGATGTATTCACTACTGTTATCCAATCTCAAGCACTTTACAAATGTCCTAAACTTAGCCATAGCTTTGGATTCTAAAAACTTTTCACATGGCTTTCATATTGCAAAAAGCATACCTACTTTATTTTGTTGAAATCATCAATAAAAAGTGATATAGTACTTTGTATGACCACTTGGAGAAACTTTTTGATAAGGACCCCAAATGTTTGAATTTACCAATTGCAAATGATACTTCTAATTCTACACTTTTTAGAAATGGTAATCTTGATCGTTCCAAATTGACATGCCTCACATTAACATGCCCAAATTGTGGTTATCCATGTACAATGAGTCTAGTTTGCATACGTTTTAACCTATGGAAGTTAGGATGTCCAATCGTTCCATGCTAAAGCTCTATATCCTTATCTTGACCATGTCCTTGCTCCATATTTTGGGCCATAGGAGTTCCAACATCCAATGCGAGAGTGCTTCTCTCTTTTCTCCTTTGGCAATTAAAAGTCTTGCATCATGAAACACCTCCATGAACCATCCAAGCTTATTAAAACAACCATGTAATCCTTGATCATCCATTTGACCAATCGATGGAAGGTTTTTTGCAATAGTAGACACAAAGAACATATTGAGCTTATTCTTAAATTCATCTTTAGCAAGCAAAGGTACATCCCAATATGCATAAACTTCTCATAATCTTATGATTAGTGTCATCTCTTGTAGCCACATACTCATTAGTTCTCATTTTTTCCCTTCTTATCTAACCATTCTGCATGATGCATCATATGGTCCATAGCACCAAATCCCAAAAGCAATCATAAATAATGGTCCACTTCCATGTCCATAACCACCATTGCCATGTCCACCTAGATGATCGTATTATGTCCTTCCTTCTTCTCTAAATGCATTACCCTACTTATGGAAGCACCTTGATCCTGCTTATTGCATTTGTCCTTAGGAACATGGCAAAAAGCCTTACATCCAAAGACATGTAAATGAGGATATGATGGGGGTTTTCTAGACCATACCTCCTTTGCAACATGACAACCAATAGCAGTACATGAGGATCTTCTTATTAAGTGTATGATAGTAGTAATTGCCTCTATTTAACAATGCTGTAGTAAGCCTACTTGGCTAAGTATACTATGAACTCTCTCTTGGATCATCTTATTCATGCACTCTACAACATCATTCTAGGGTGGGGTGTAAGGGGTGGTCAACTCATGCTTAATACCCTGGTGATTGCAAAACTACTCAAATGCTTTTGAAAGGGAGTGACGGATCGAAGGTTGGACTCGAGAGCTATAGCGGGAGAGTAAGAGAAGGAAAGGGAGAGACTAGAAATGGGAACTCTAACAGTCACAATGTGTGATCGAGCCTTCCTTTATTCAAACAGCCACTAAAAGAATAAAGAATAAAGTGACGGTGACGGGCACCCGCCACTTGCAGTGAGCAGTGGCGGTGACTGTCAGTATAGTAATACACGGGCGGCTAGGCAAAGGCGCCTTTACCCCCACTAACCTCCCACTTAAAGGCGAATCTGCCCTAGTGAGGAGTGAAAAGAAAAAGAAAAAGACAGTACAACATGTACATATGTACAAGAGGATGAGGAAAGATGTCAGCTCATCCCACGCCCATCAACCTCCCGAGGAAGGAAAAGCGCTTTGTAGAGAGGCTTTTCGTGAGCAGATCTGTAGGATTCTGGTCAATCGAGATCTTGACAAGATCAACGGACTTTCCCTCAACGACCCCACGTACGAAGTGATACCTCACCTCAATGTATTTCATCTTTGCATGGAAGACCGGATTCTTGGCTAACTGAATAGCACTCATAGAATCCGAATACAGTGTAGGGATAACATTAATACCAAGTTTAGCAACCAAACGACCCAACCAAATGGCCTCCTTGCAAGCCTTAGTGCATGCAACATACTCGACCTTTGTAGTAGAAAGGGTCGTGTATTTCTGCACCTTGGGCATCCAAGAAACAACACCTTCAGCATAGGTGAATACTTAGCCAGAAGTGGACTTCCTACTATCTGCATGTCTTGCATAATCAGAGTCAGTGTACCCCACGACTCCTATATCCTGGCTGCCATAGTATATGCACATATCTGTAGTGCCCTTTAGGTACATCATGATACCCTTCACGGTATCCCAATGCTTCTTGCCAAGTGTAGCCATATAGCGTGCCACAACACCAACTACAAAGGAAATATCTGGAGGAGTGGCTATCATGGCATACATAAGACTGCCCACTGCAGATGCATACGGAATCTTGGCCATCTTGGCCCTCTGCTCATCTGTCTGTGGACAATCAGCCTGTGATACCTTCACATAAGAAGGTAATGGATAGCCAATAAGCTTTACGTCCTGCATGCGGAAGCGCTCAAGGACTTTATGAATGTACTCCCTTTGTGACAAGTAGAGGAGTCCTCGATGCCTGTCGCGTGTAATGCGCATATCAAGTATATGAGCGGCATGTCCCAGATCTTTCATCTCAAAGCTTTTCTTGAGATGAGCCTTAAGAGCATCTTGCTCATCATGAGCTTTCCCTGCTATTAACATATCATCCACATAGAGTACCAAAATCAATAAAGAACCATCACGGGCTTTCTTCGTGTAAAGAACCAGATCCATAGCACTCCGACTGTAGCCCTGTGACTGCATAAAGGCATCAGACTTATGATAACACTCCCTAGGTGCTTGCTTCAAGCCATAAAGGCTTTTCTTCAATTTGCATATTAGGTGCTCCCTGCCAGGTTCTGTAAAGCCCTTAGGCTGCTCCATATAAATCTCATCATGCAAGTCCCCATGTAAGAAAGCCGTCTTGACGTCCATCTGGTATAAATCCAAGTCAAGCTGAGCAACCAAAGCCAAGACTAAGCGCAGGGTGGCCATCTTAACCACATGAGAAAAGACCTCATCAAAGTCCACACCATGCTCCTGCTTAAAACCCTTTGCTACCAATCTAGCCTTGTATGGCTTGGGGTGTCCAGGGGTACTTTTTAGCTTGTACACCCACTTGCATGGCAAAGCCTTCTTGCTCGTAGGCAAGGAAACCAAATCCCAAGTGCCATTCTTATGCAAGGAGTCTATCTCAGACTGCATAGCCCTCTCCCAGGAGTGACTGTCACCCTTGTGCATAGCCTCATCATAAGTGAAAGGCTCTCCTGCATCTGTGACCAAGACATAATGCATCGAGGGCTGAAATCTATCTGGTGGATGTCTGTCTCTAGTAGACTGTCTCACGACATGCTCTGCTACCTGCCCAACTGCCTATCCAACACCTTGACCATGAGCATCTACTACAGCTGTAGGCTGTCCAATTGGATGCGCGGGAGCTCTCGACTCCTCCTGAAATATGACCATGCAGATCTCAACAACTCTCTCAGGCTGCCTATGCATCTTGTCTTCATGGAAGACTATATCGTGACTACGGATGACTTTCCACGCGTGTGGATCCTAGAGACGGTAACCCATCTCGCTTGCATCCCCATAACCAAGGAAAATGCATTTGACACTCTTGGGATCCAGCTTACTTCTCTGCCTCTAATTTTCATAGCATGAGACACATGAGAGGTATCTAAATTCTTACGGTTAATCTCTTCTTGCAGAAGAGCACTCTCAACATGAGATAATTTCAAGGTAGTAGTAGAGGCACATAATGCAGTGCGGAATACATCCCATGACTCATTAAGAATACCAAGCAAGAAAAGAGGAGTGACATCCTCTGCAAAAGTGATGTCCTGCGAAGTCAAGTTCTTGAGTATAGCATGGAACTGACTCAAGTGAGCAGACATAGTCACATTCTCCGTCATGCGTAGATCCATAAGCTGCTTCAGTCAATACATCTGACTCGCTGGACTTTTCTTGTCATAGAGATTTTTGATCTTTTCCCACAACTGCCATGCACTCTGTTCTTCCTCAAAGACATTAGAGTGAACCCATTCTGTGATAGACAATACAATGGTGGACTTGTATAACTCATCAAGCTTAAGCCATTCCTCATCTAGCATAGTTGCAGGCGGATGCCCGCTTAACCTCAGTTTGATTTGCGATTTCTGCACCAACACCTGCCAAATCTAGCTCTTCCAATAAGGGTAATTTGTACCATCAAGCTTAGTGATGTTGAAAATAGCATGATCAGTGGACAAACTCGTCATAATGCAGGCTGAAAGACTGTAGATAATTCAAAACTGCTTGCTATTTACTACAGAAAATGATAAAAAAATCACCAAAATCGAGAAAAAATGGCGAGAAAAGTGGAACCAAAAGCTGGTGCCCACCAAGTACTAGTGAAAGTACATCATTTCAGAGTGTTTCAACATGAAAAATCCATGTCAGTCCATACATATATGCTTGCTGTAATAAATTTTAGATTTCAGTAAAAGAGAGCTAACAGTGTCAAAATCGGATCCCAAGGCAATCAGATACTGCCAATACCAAAGTCGGCATCATGCGAGCATAGCATAAGCATATGACGGTCGATTAGCATGAATCCAATACCCAGGTATGTCATACAAACATCTGTCAGTGATGAGTAGGCTCACCCGCTAGTCAACGGGGCAAAGTGTTCCTGCCACTGCCAAAACTTGACACAAGTAGGTGTTAGTTCACAAAGATATGGATCCAAAACTGAGACTTAGCTCATAAGCATACAGTGAACCAATACATATGATGTATCATCCCAAAGGGTAAGAAGTCCCAAAGTCTCAAGTGTCTGTAACTCAATGGCATGTAATGGCTCAATGCATAAAAGTACCACCTGCTCAATGTCCGAGAAGCATTCAAGAATGCTCCCACTAGCATAAAAGTCGTATGTACGAGCTCAAGAGCTCAAGCCAAGGCAAGACACAAGGCCAATGAAATAAGTCCAAGACAATACATCAATAGTACATCCCGAACATGTAGGCGGTAGAGCATCCGTAAGCATGTAAGACATCAAATACATCCCAATCCAAACTCTGACAAGCCAAGTAACATCCAAGACTACTCTAGATAATCCAAAATGCATCCAAGGTGGAGCTTCAATGAGCACTCAAGCTCAACGTATGCATAGGGTAATCAACCGTGCATGAGCATCAAGCCGTAGGCAACGGGTATGCATAAACCCAAGAAGCATCACTGTCAAAGCATATACCACTGTCAAGCATGAACCATGTCAATGAGTGCGTAATTTCAAAGCTCTTCCAAAAGCATCCGGAATGAAATCCAAGCTTGAAGTCGTACCCCAAAGATCAACACTTCATGGCATATATCCAAGACATAGGCCGAAATCAATAGGCATAACCCAAAGCATGTGTAATAGCTTCAGTCCACTTTTATTACAGCATGAAATGACTGTAAAAATTGAGAAATTTCAGTTCCAAATCAGTGCCAAAATGATGGCATAACATGTGCAATCCATCCCCAAGTCAATCGTCATCCAATAGGCATCAAACCGGTTGACTATGTATGCCTAGACAAGCATAGCATTTACTGTCAATGTAGCATCAGCATAACATGACTGTGAGCTACTGTAAATAGTCCCAAACAGTGTTTGAATCAGTCCCAAATCAATGTCCAATGCTCAAGCCTTCAAGACCGAGCATCAAGCATGTGCAAATGCCTCAGAGGAAGCTTGTGGAAGTGCCCAATGGCCTGGAGCTTGAGGAGGACCGGGCTGGAGTAGATATGGATCAGCCTGAAATAGGCACAAATAGCGTGTTGCTATCCTGGGGGGCCTGCAGCCCATGTGGCATACTTGGGGTGGAATCAGGGCTCAAGTAGGTGTCCAAGGGGGCACACACCAAGCCTCAAGGGCTCTTGAGCAGGGGCAATGAAGATGTGAAGCATCGGAGCTTCAATGGTGGCTGCCCCAAACTGTTTATAGCCTATGTGACCAGAGAACTGAAGTAAACCCTGAAGAAAATGATCAAATACCTCTGATGTAATGCCCTAAAGGTGCCCAACAATGCCGAGAAGGTGCTCGGGAAGCCGGGGAGTGATGGGAGCTCGAAGGAGTCGGATATGACTATACCGAGAAGGAGACCCAATGCGAGTAGGGAGAGTATGGAATGCTGAGAATGCCACGAACCAAGCTCAAGAGTCGCAAAGCAAAGCTCTGATACTAGTTGAAAGGGAGTGACGGATCGAAGGTTGGACTCGAGAGCTACGGCGGGAGAGCAAGAGCAAGAAAGGAAGAGACTAGAAATGGGAACTTCAACAGTCACAATGTGTGACCAGGCCTTCCTTTATTCAAACTGTCACTAAAAGAATAAAGAATAAAGTGACGGTGATGGGCGCCCACCACCTGCAGTGTGCAATGGCGGTGACTATCAGTGTAGTAATACACGGGCGGCTAGGTAGAGGCACCTTTACCCCCAACAACTTTAGAGAAATATTCACCCCCATGATCTAACCTTAGGTATTTGAGTATATATCTAGACCGATTCTCAACAAGAGCAAGCTAGAACTCAAAGATAGCAAATATATCTAATTTGTGATTTATGGGATATGCTAGACCTTATTTATGTGAATAATCATTAATAAAAGTCACAAAGTATTTTGTGCCACCCAGTGATTGACAGGGCATGGGACCACATACATCAAAATGAACAAGCTAGAGGCTCACCCATGTGCGTAATGCCAAAATTCTTATGAGAATTGCATGTCTACTTGCCATAAAGACAATGATCACATGAATCAAAACATTTATAGTTAAGGGGTGGAAGATACTACAAATGAGAAAGTATTTTTATTCATTTTAAGGATGTGTGCCCAAGGCGACGATGCTATATAGATACATATTGATGCCAAGAGGCATATTCCACGGTGGATTCCGTGAGGTTTTGCGGTGGATTTTGTAAAATTTTATTACTGAGGCTCATGCACAAAGTGGATTCTTTGTGCGAGAAGTCGATGGGGACGCCTATCCTTTTCAGGCGTTTTGTTAATTTTATGTGTACATGGGTGATTCCATAACGGGTGATTCCGCAAAATACATATTTAAATTAATAAATGTTTATGAGTTTAGAGTGCGCACTCGTAATAAATTAAGGTTAGGATTGATTTCTAACCAATTTATTTATGTAGCTGAAGACTACTTGGTATTCACTTTTGTCGGTTTAATTGTATTATTTTTCTAACAATTGTGAATGCTTCAGTTGATGTGTAGAGCAAGCAGCGGTGGCATTGGGAAGCATTAGAGGATAACGTGTATTCAAATTATTGTCAATTTTTGATGAGCGCGTATCTTAGGCATGGCGCCTATATTTTATCGTGCTTATTTATTAAAGTGCTTGATATTTATTTATTATTTTTTGTATACGCATGGACGCACGATTTAAATATTTGTATTGGACATTGTATTTGGATACCGCCTGACTTTTTGGGCGCCCATTAGCTTTAATTCTTTATTGGCACAAAAGCAAACTCAAAAGCTAAAGCATGCTATTTTGTAAAATGGGCTATTATTTGAGCTTGAAGATGAATAATATATTAAATACATGCTTTGTGAGGCGCTCACATAAGGTATGGGGGGAGATTACACCCAATTGGTCTCTTATTCATATCGTGCAAGCTTTCTTCATTGGTTTTTGTGTAAAAAGTAGAGTTCTTTTGTTCTTGGGGATCTTCTGACGCTCACTACGCGCGCATACAACGACCGATTTGTGCACCGGTGGTATCAGAGCGAAGCTGAGATTGAGAGCTTCCAATCGCTTACCATCTCGTACGAAGGCAGAGCTCTTGGAATGATCGAGCTCTATAGTCAGTTTCCTCGCGAACGGTCTATACCAGCGTGTTCTTGCCAGTCAAGAACAGAAAGTCGCGAAGGCTGCCGTCGATTCCGCTGAGTACGTCTTGAAGTCCACGAAAATCAGCTTGGTTACTTAAGCTTTAAGCCCTCTAAGATTTCCAAGTTCTCCAAGTCAACAAAGTCACAAAGGTCATCTTCAACCATTACCATAGCGGCAGTTCATACGCAGAAGCACACAAACTAGTCTATTGCTCTCTGGAAGTCCCTGTTCACACTTGTAGACTTGCTAAACTAGTTTCAGCAAGAACAGAAGTTCATACGCAGACTATACACAGTTTCTACGCAACACTATTCTTTTGGAAGACGATTGTGACAACGAATACCATAATCATAAAGGAGAAAGACTACAAAAGCCAAACAAAATATACAAGCCTTGTAAACCCGCCTTTGAGCTACACTCATCCCGCTAATAAGATTTCGAGAGTGTGAGGTCTTTTGGAATTTCGCAGGACGACTGAACAAAACATGGACGATTTTATGGCTGAAGGTGATCTACCTGAATCAACGATGGAGCAAAAGTTGGATTTGATTATGATGCAGCTTGAAGAAGAATGAAGAGCCCAACAAGCTTTGCAAGTTCAATTGGCCAATTTGCAATGATCTACCACCGACCAAGATGGATCACAACCTGAAGATCTTATACGATGTACCATTGATGCAACACTTGAAGCCCAATCCATTTGCAAAGAAACAAAGATAAGTAAAAGAAACTTCAAATTTCATACTTTCAATGGATCACACGATGGAAAAACTATACTTGCTTTTATCAGTCAATTTGATGATTACTTCCATGAAGAAACATATGCTGAGAAAGACAAAATTAAATGTGTCACTAACCATTTAGTTGACTGAGCATCTTTATGGTAGATTGTGGTCCGCAAGAGTGTTGATTGCCCCACTACCTGGGAGACTTTTCAAAAGAAATTTTTACAGAATTTCCTTTCTCCTCAATTCCATGAAAAAGCCATCAAGCAATGGGATCTTCTACAACAAAGGGATCACGAACCTATTTCCCAATACACTGAATGTTTCTGGAATGACCTACTGCAACTACGAATGCTCGAAGATGTACCTGAAGCAACTCATAAATGCAAGTTTATGTCTGGCCTACTTGGACATTTCTATGCTGAAGTCAATATGTTCAAGCCAACAACTCTTGAAGATGCAATTTCCTTGGCCCATGACACTGAAGATAAGATTCGCGGACGAGACAAGCGACCGCAACAATTTCCAACTAATGGTAACTTTGGTTCCAAACAATTCAATTCAAATTTTCGAAGATTCAATCAAAGTCATTTTCTTCTATCTTCATTCTGTAAATCTTGGACACGACCACCTGCTTTGCCATCAAACACCAATCCAGACCCTAAGCCATCCTCACAGTCAAATCCCAACATTCCTAAACTTCTTGCCATTACCAATAATGTATCTAAACCAAAACCCATAGTTTGTTACAAATGTCATTAACCTGGACATCTAGTAGCCAATTGTCAATCCAAAAAGCCATCTGTCCATATCAATTATCTGGGAGCCATAGAAGAAGAAGAACGTGAGGAAATGCCGGACTTTACAGAAGATGATGACGACATTGGTACTACTTCGGATACTTTGCCAGGTATGCCAACTCCTCATTCTTTGTTAACAATGAAATGTTTTGTGCATGGTAAAGAAAATATTATTTTACATGATGATGGGAGCACACATGACTTTATTTCTACAAATTTAGTCAAAGAATTGAATTTACAAACTGTTTCTACATATTATCGCATCAAGGCTGCATTCCTATGTACGAGATATAATGGAACACAAGAGGTGCATAATTTAGAAATTAAAATTGGTGAATATACTGAACGAAGAAATTTCTTAGTTGTACATTTGCAGTCTAGTGACATTATTTTAGGAATGCCTTGGCGTCATCAATATAATCCTGATATAGATTATTTTACTCATTCAATTAAAATTTATTTTCAAGGAAAACAAATTACATTGCATGGTATGCACACTTCCAATAATTTTCCACTGCTTACTCATACTCAAGCTAAACGTGCATTATGTAAAAGTAGCAAATCTTATTTAATATGGGTGAATGAAATTCAAGCTAAAGAAAAATAAATGCATCCTAGGCATACACAATTTCTTGCTCAATTTCAAGATTGTTTCGCTGTTGATTTACCACCTGGATTACCACCTTCACGTCCTGAAGATCATAAGATAGATTTAATTCTTGGAACATAACCACCATGTAAAGCACCATATAGACATAACTAAATCGAACATAAAGAAATTCAAAACCAAATAGAAAAAATACTTAACAGAGGATTAATTCGACCTAGCAGTTCTCCATTTGGTGCACCTGTTTTATTAGTGAATAAGAAAAATAGTACTTATCGTATGTGCATTGATTATCGTGCCCTAAATTAAATTACTGTTAAGAATAGATATTCGATTCCTAGGGTAGATGAACTTATGGATAAGCTACAAGGATCTTCCATATTCAGTAAGATAGATCTTAAATCTGAATATCATCAAGTAAGATTGGATAAATCTGATATATTCAAAACTACATTTAGAACACAATTTGGTTACTATGAATTTCTGGTCATGCCTTTCGGTTTAACTAATGTACCAACCACATTTAGTCGTATGATGAATCGCATATTTTTGAAACATCAGCATTGTGTCATAGTTTTCTTTAATGACATATTAGTATTCGGTAAAAATGAGAATGAGCATTATGAACATTTGTCTTTAGTTTTTAAGTTGTTAAAAGACAATCAATTATATGCTAATCCGAAAAAGAGTGAATTTTTCCAAACAGAAATTGAATATTTAGGACATATTATTTCATCAGAAGGTATTAAAGTTGACCTTAAAAAGATAGAATCAATTTTAAATTGGCCCATACCCAAAAATGTACATGAATTACGTTCTTTTCTAGGTCTTGCTAGTTTTTACAGAAAATTTGTGAGGAATTTCTTATTACTTGCATTACCTTTGACAAAAATTTTAAAGAAAGGTATTGTGTATAACTGGTCTGACAATCAACAAAAATCCTTTGATTTATTGAAACATGCTTTAACTCATGTTTCTGTATTACAGCTGTCTGACTTCAATAGACCATTCTTCTTAGTAGTTACTGACGCTAGTGGATCTGGAATAGGAGCCATCCTTATGCAAGATTCTCATCCCATAGCCTACTCTAGCTGTAAACTCAAACCATCTGAACTTAAATATTCTACCTATGACAAGGAATTGCTAGCTGTAGTACAAGCCTTACGTCAATGGAAACATTATTTAATGGGATCGGAATTTATGATCAAAACTGACCAACAAAGCATTAGACATCTCCTTAGTCAACCACAAATATCTGATTGACACATTAAATGGGCCGCTTTTATTCAAAGTTTTCATCCCCTTATACAATATCAACCAGAAAAAGAGAATGTTGTAGCTGATGCTTTGAGTAGAAGACCGACAATTCACAATATTTCTGTGATATCATTTGATTCTCTTATCCCTATGAAATATACTTATCATCAGGATCCTACTTTTCAAGCTGATTGGAATAAACTAGTTGCAAATAATTGGATTCCTATTGATTCATTGTCTTACAATAATGGATTCATGTTTTATGAAAAAATATTATGTGTGGCAGTTCCATTTCGATCATTTGTTTTGCATGAAATTCATTGTCCTCCATATCAAGGTCATAGAGGAATTATATCTACTTTGCATACATTGATTGAAGATTTTTATTGGCTACATATGGACACTGATGTATCTAACTTTGTATCTGAATGTTTAATTTGTCAACGAGTTGAAAGACACCACGGTAAACAATATGGTTTACTAATGCCATTATCTATTCCATCATGACCATGGGAACAGATTTCAATGGATTTTATCACTAGTCTACCCAACACTAAAGCTAACCATGATATGATTTGGACTGTTGTAGACAGGTTTAGCAAACAAGCATATTTTATTCCATGCAAGAAAACTTAAACTGCATCTCAAGCTGCTCAATTGTTTTTGAAAACTGTTTTCACTAATCATGGTTCACCAAAAGTTATTATTTCTAATCGTGATTCTAGATTTTGTAATAATTTTTGGATTACTTTGTTTGCTAACTTAGAAACAAAGTTTGATTTTTCATCTGCATTTCATCCTGAAACAAACGGTCAAACAGAAGCTACTAACAGTATTATTTTAGATCTTTTGCATGCTTACACAATTTCAAAACCACACACATGAGATATACATCTACATTTACTTCAGTTTGCATATAATAATACATCACATACAGCTATAAAGAAAGCACCATTTGAAGTTATTTATGGATATCGATTGCCTACATCTAATGCATCATTATCAAACAAAATTCAAACTGCTGATGATATTGCTAACATGCATGCCACTATTTTTGATGAAGTTAAAGATATGATTGCCAAAGCACAGCAATCATATACAAAACAAGCAAACAAGAAAAGACAAGCCACGAATTTTAAAGTTGATGATTATGTTTGGTTATGAATAGAAAAATGAAGATTACAAAGTGTAGATAAACACCCAGTTGTGAAATTAGCACCTAGATTTTATGGACCATTCAAGATCATACACAAAATCAATGACAATGCATTTAAACTAGAACTACCACAACATTGGAAAATCCACAACACTTTTCATATCAGTTTATTACGACCTTTTAGAGGCCAATTACCTGTACACCCTGTCTATGAAAACCCTCCTTTGTTAGATGATGAAACTGAAATCCTTGAGCTTGCTGACACTATTATAGATACTGACTTTATGACCACTAGAACTAGCCGTAAATATTCTAGATATTTGGTCAAGTTTAAAAATCATCCTGTTGAAGAGGCCCAATGGATGCACGCTAGAGACTTAAATGCTTTCCCCACTCTGTTAGCTCCACATTGAGCTAATAGCAATTGATAACAATTGCTATCCCAACCCGGGGATATGATGCTAGGAGGCATATTCCACGGTGGATTTCGTGATGTTTTGCGGTGGATTCCGTGAAATTTTATAACCAGGGCTCATACACAAAGTGGATTCTTTGTGTGAGAAGTCGATGGGGACGCCTATCCTTTTTGGGCGTTTTGTTAATTTTATGTGTACATGGGTGATTCCGCAAAATACATATTTAAATTAATAAGCGTTTATGAGTTTAGAGTGCGCACTCGTAATAAATTAAGGTTAGGATTGATTTCTAACCAATTTATTTATGTAGTTGAAGATTTCTAGGTATTCACTTTTGTCGGTTTAATTGTATTATTTTTCTAACAATTGTGAATGCTTCAGTTGATGTATAGAGCAAGCAATGTTGGCATTGGGAAGCATTGGAGGATAGCATGTATTCAAATTATCATCAATTTTTTATGAGCGCATATCTTAGGCATGGTGCCTATATTTTGTCACGCTTATTTATCAAAGCGCTTGATATTTATTTATTGTTTTTTGTATGCACATGGACACATGATTTAAATATTTGTATTGGACATTGTATTTGGATACCGCCTGACTTCTTGGGCGCCCATTAGCTTTAATTCTTTATTGGCACAAAAGTAAACTCAAAAGCTAAAGCGTATTATTTTGTAAATTGGACTATTATTTGAGCTTGAAGATGAATAATATTTTAAATACATGCTTCGTGAAGCGCTCACACAAGGCATGGGGGGAGATTACACCCAATTGGTCTCTTGTTCATGTCGTGCAAGCTTTCTTCATTGGTTTTTGTGTAAAAAGTAGAGTTTTTTTGTTCTTGGGGACCTTCTGACGCTCACTACGCACGCATACGGCGACCGATCTGTGCACCACATATGGTGTTACACACTAGGAGTGCGTAAGGTAAATATCCCCAAGTTGACTTTGGCACAACATAACACGTCACGTCACAACACGTCACAGCACGACACGGCACGGCACGGCGCGGCACGGCACGACACGACACGTCACGTCACGACATAACATGATTGCAAAAAAAGAGAGTGAGAGAGTTTTGAGAATGAAAGTGAGAAGATGTTTTAGATTGAGAAAGATTTACAAAGGAACGGGCAATTCGAAGATGGCGCAACACGCTACCAATATCGTCTCAACACTGTTTGTTAAGGAAGCAAGAGGATGCTCCCTTATACACTCCCCCCCCACGAGAAAGCTCAATGTCCTCATTGGGCGAGAGAGGGACTGGATTTTTGACTCAAAAAGATCGGGGGTCTTAATCCACTCCTAGAGAGCAGATCAGTGTCTTAGCCCGCTATTTACAATAGGTGTATGTACAAGCCACGTCTTATCCACAAAAATATACAAGTGTGAGATAAGATGGATAGTTAAAGGCTGGAAGTAGTATGCCTTGCCCACTGACTCAATTACACTTGTGGAACAAAGGACTTTGCCAAAAAGATGAAGTAGATTTGTTCTGCCCACTTCTCACTGTACAATTCGTGAGACAGAAAATCACTCAGGAGGTAACGATGGATGATAAAGATCGGGATTTTCTCTTTCATTGTAGAACTGAAGGAGTAAGTCACGGGCATGCTCGATGACTAAGGGTTCAATCACCCACGAAGCTTCTTTGATTGGGCGATTCTTCCATTTGATATGGAATTCGGGATGTTTGCCGGTGAAGCGAGTTGCCAGAATGATTTCAGGTTCGAAGGGTAGATGTTTAAGTTGATTTGGCAAAGGACGTTGGCGACCGAATCTGGTGTCGGCGTGGAATCTCCGAAGTAGTTGTACATGAAAGGCATCATGAATTAAAACATTGGGTGGCAACTATAGTTTGTAGGTCACATCATTAATACTGGTCACCACCTTGTAGGGGCCATAATATCTGTTGTTGAACTTCGGAGTTAGGTTTTTGGGCAAATCTATGTTTTTGGAACTGACCAACACCAAATCACCTAGAAAGAACTGTACATGTTTGCGGCGATTGATGTTGTATCTCTTGGCTACTAGAATCTTGTTTTGACGAAGAGTATCTTGAGCGACTTGCATGCGTTGTTTCCAATTGAGCAGAAACTCTTAAGCATCTGGATCTGAGATAAATTGCTTTCCTGCTGCTAAGGCCATGGGAGTTATGACTTCTTTACCAGTCGCCACCTCAAAAGGAGTAAACCCGGTAGAACTATGGAGTGTGCCGTTGTAATGAAATTCAAGGATATCAAGAAATTGAGCCCAATCCTTCTAATTTGCTCGAACATAACTTTGAATGTAGTCTTGAATGCCCTGATTGAGTCTCTCTGTCTGCCCATCTGTTTGCGGATGATATGCTGAAGAAAACCTTAATTGAGTATCCAATAACTTGAATAACTCCCTCCACATGTTACTTAGAAATCGGGGATCCCGATCTGAGATGATAGCCAAAGGTAGACCATGATATTTGAAAACTCTTGAAAAGAACAATTTGGCCACCCTGGGAGTTGTAATGGGAGGTTCTGTTGGAATGAAATGGGCTTGCTTTGAAAAATAATCAACTACCACAAAGATTGCGGTACAGCCACGAGACTTTGGAAGATCTGTGATGAAGTCCATACTGATCACATCCCAAGGACGGGAAGGTACGGGCATCTCTTGCAGCTCTCCTGGTGGCTTCATGTGCTGTGCTTTGACCATCTGACAGGTAGGACATGTGTGAACATATTGTGTAACATCATCCCGCATCTTCGGCCAGTAGAAAAATCTTTTAAGCCGATCAAAGGTTCGGATCTGACCGGAATGGCCCCCAATAGGACTATCGTGACACTCCCAGAGTATTTGGTTGCGGAGAGCTGCCACCTTTGGAACATATAGTGCTGACTGATAATGAATGAGTCCATCTTTGATTTCATACATGCCCCATGGTGTTTTACCTAATTCTATGTCTTTGATTAACTAATCAGCTTCTTCATTTCCCCGCATGTGCTCTCTGACTTGAGCACCAAATCTACTTTCAGCCACTGTGATAGCTTGTAACTCGATTCTTTGACTAAGGGCATCTGGCATTTTATTAGAAGACCCAGGCTTGTGTAAAATTTCTATATCAAACTCTGCTAGGAAATCCTGCCATCTAGCTTGCTTGGGAGAGAGCTTCGGTTGGGTTTGGAAATATTTAAGAGAGATATTATCCGTGTAGACCTTTGTGGGTTTGTCTTGAACATAGTGTCTCCACTTCCTTAAGCAGTAGACCATTGCGAACATCTCTTGCTCATGGGTTGCCCACCTCCTTTCTGTAGAATCCAATTTCTTAGATTCATAACAAACTGCGTGTCCATCTTGCATAAGCACGCCCCCAATGGCGTATGCTGAGGCATCAGTATGGACTTCGAATGGGCGGGAAAAATCTGCAATCTTGAGTACTGGTGCCTGTGTCATCATCTGCTTGAGTTGGTCAAACGCCTGCTTTTGCTTATCTGTCCACCACTGAAAGTTAGTTGCGGGGGATGTCAAATCTGTTAAGGGCGCTATGAACTTGCTGTAGTCTTGAATAAAGCGGCGACAGAATACTGTAAAGCCCAAAAATTCTCTGAGTTGTCCAAGCTTAGTAGGGGGTTGCCACTTCATGACCGCTTGCACCTTCTTAGGGTCAATTGCAATACCATCCGGCTTGATCAAGAAGCCCAGAAAATCTATCTGCTCAACTACAAACTCGCACTTCTCGGGCTTAGCATATAGCTGATGGTGGCAAAGCTGGGAGAAAACTTTGTGCAAGTGCTCCAAATGCTCCCCCAGAGTTTTGCTGTAAATCAACACATCATCAATATAGATGATTACAAAATCATCTAGGAAATCAATAAAAACTTTATCCATTAGTTCACAAAAGGTTGCTGGTGCATTAGTGAGTCCCTTAGGCATCACCAACCATTCATAACTGCCATAACGACTCCTAAAAGCTGTCTTTTCTTCATCCCCTTCTGCTATTCTGATCTGATGATATCCCGACCTCAAGTCGAGACGCGTGAAAAACCTGGCACCTTGAAGCCGATCCAATAAATCATCAACGACAGGCACGGGATATCGATTTCTGACTGTGAATTTGTTGAGAGCCCGGTAATCTGTACATATCCGAAGTGAGCTGTCCTTCTTCTTAACAAAGAGTACTGGAGCTCCATAGGGGGATCTACTTGGCCGCATGTGCCCAGAGGCTTCCATTTGACCTATCTGCTTCTTGAGCTCCACTAGTTCCGTGCCTGTCATCCTGTAAATCGGCCCAATTGGAGGTTGAGCTCCTGGCAAAAGATTAATCTTATGATCGACACTTCTGCGAGGCGGCAACCCATCAGGCAAACGGTCAGACATGACGTCTTGAAACTGATTAAGGAGCTCTTGCACCTTGTCGTTGCCTATGGTCCAGATGATCTGCTGAATCACTGGCTCTTCTTGAATTACGCGTGTAATGCAGAGATGTAATTGCCCCCCATGTTTCAACTCTTTTTCTAGTTGCTTAGCCGTAATTTTTGAAATAGCTGATATTTGAGTTTGATCCTGGTGATGCTGATGGTGAGCAAACGTATCCCCTGTGAAGACTGGGACGGGGACTGGTTTGGGTGGAGGGCCGGATTGTTGATGTTGTTGAGAAACTGTATTCACTTTAAGATCTAGTAGCTACACTGTTGCGTGAAGAACTTTTGATGATGCTTGCTTAACCGGTGTGTGCTGTTGCGGTGACTGTTTGGGAACCCATTTTTGTGTGTAGTTAGTATGAAGAGCGGAGATCGGGTCACTCACCAGCTTATTGTCGATATGAGTAGTCAGTGGATTTGGCGATGAAGATGCAGCATGATCCTGAGATTTACTGCGAAAGTATGACCCACACCATTGTGGTTGGGGTTTGAAGATAAATCTTGTTTCTTTGCATCCCCAAAATTTGCACCACATGATGATCTACCCAATCCATTCCTAAAATACCCTCAAACCCATCCATGGGCACAACAATGAAGTTTAACTTTGCTCACCACTGCCCTATTTGCACTAGAACATTCTTTGCCAATTCACAAGCTTTGTATTTTCCCTGCACAAATGAAACTTCGACACTTGCTGCCTTCGAGGGCCTGACGCCCAATCGCGCTGCTACCTGCGGTGAAAGAAAATTATGTGTGGCACCAGTGTCCACCATTAAACTTTGCGAAACGTCTTCCATTGCTGCCTGCACATACATATTGTTGATGCTAGGAATAAAAGTAGGCATAGTAGGAGGGGTGTTAGCCCCAACAGCACCGACTTTAGCTTGATGGTCCCAATTCTTACTGTTTTCTTCAATTTCTGTGATATGAACTGAGGATTGGGGCAACGCGGTACCAGCTTGAACATAAGCTGCCCTAGACCCACCTGTTGATGACGTTGCCCCTTTGGAACAATCTCGAGCGAAGTGGGGGCCTCCACATAAATTACATGCTATGGGCCCTCCCCTTCCTCTATATCCACTAGAATAACCCCCCCGCGATGAAAAATTACTTCGACCGGCTCCTGCACCTGTAGATCTAAAGGTTGTAGATGTACTGGTAGGGCTTGAGTCAGTGCGTGTGCCTTCAGTATACTCAATTCGAAGGGGTTGTTGATTTGACCATCCAGTTTCTACACTAGCATTGGTTTGATTGAACCCTTGACTTGTTCTTGGAGTCCATGATGTGCCACCAGAAGACGTATTGCGCATGGATCCGACTTTCCTACCTTCAAAATCCATGAGCCTTTCGGCCATATTCATAGCATCTGCAACTATGGCTGGCTCCTGTTTTTCTATTTCTTGACGAGCCCAGTGTTGCAGACCATATAGAAAACCATGTAGTTTTGTCATCGGATCCATGTCGTGAAGCTGAAGCATAAGAGATCGGTATTTTTGAATGTAATCCCTCATTCTTCCAGTATACTGCTTGAGGAAACGCCATTCGTCTCTGACTTTGAAGGGCTCATTCTTGGGAACAAAATAATCTATCATTGCTTTCTGTAGATCCTCCCAAGAAAGTTTGCCCCCTGCTGTTCCTCCTCAAACATAAGCCACTTAGCCGCGTCTCCATCTAATAACTGAGCTGCTGCGAGACCTTTGCGGCGGCTTGAAATTTTCATTAATTTCAGGTACCCGTCCACCTCACAGATCCATCTATTTAAGCTGACGGAGTCTCTTTCTCCTTTGTATTTGTTCGGTGGTTGCGGTTTAAATTTTCCCATTTCATCCGAAGAAGAATCATCTCGATCTCGTCTGTCTTTCTTTCTGCGTCTTCTATGTGGTTCAACTTCATTATCTGTTTCAGCCTCAATTTTTCCCATAGCTTTGGGCAACATTGTGGCCAAAAGATCTTGCATCATACCCCGCATGGCATCAATAGAGTTGGGCTCCCTACGAAACGCTACTCTTTCCTTCAGTGCTGCATCCAAATCATCCTCATGTTCTGTTGGGTACTCTTCCGCAACCTCCATTTGAGGTCTACTAGCCCCAATTCCGAGGGCTACTGAGATTTCATCTCGTTCCTCTCTAGCTGCACTTTTATTTTTGTTGCGTCCACCCATTTTTGATGACACACAACTAGCTTTCCACTATGATCACTCCCACGCCCGTTGAAGGTCCTGCCTTCGCGTGAGGAGAGGCTCTGATACCAAGTGTTACACACTAGGAGTGCGTAAGGTAAATATCCCCAAGTTGACTTTGGCACAACATAACACATCACGTCACAACATGTCACAGCACGACACAGCGCGGCACAGCGCAACACGGCACGGCACGGCACGACACGGCAGGACACGACACGTCACGACATAACACGATTGCAAGAAAAGAGAGTGAGAGAGTTTTGAGAATGAAAGTGAGAAGATGTTTTAGATTGAGAAAGATTTACAAAGGAACGGGCAATTCAAAGATGGCGCAACATGCTACCAATATCATCTCAACACCGTTTGGTAAGGAAGCAAGAGGATGCTCCCTTATATATGGTATATCGACCATAACTAAAGCATGGTTAATAGATCTAGATACAACCAAGGGGGTAGAGGGTGCCAACCTTGGCATGTTGAGCAAAGACAAGATTTCCATGTGGAAAATCTTCCACATGGAATCACCAAAAGATATACGACACCTTGCATCATCCAATTTTTTAGCAGAGAGTAGGTTTTTGGTCAAAGTCAAAACATAGCATGCATCATGAAAAACAAAAGTGATGCCTGAAGAAAACTACAATCTAACATCACCAAAGCTAAGCCATTTCCTAGTGTCACAGAACATGTCATGTTGCAATAGAAATAAAACCAACCTTTATGTTGGGTAACATGAAAAGAAGTCTCCCAAAAAATTAAGCAGTCAACACTGAGAAAAAGTGGGCGATGCATTAGCCAACTGACTAGCATTAAGAGAAGCAGCTGCGAAGATGTAATATTAATCAAACTTAGGCTCCAAGGCATTTATCTCCTCAATTTTTAAGCAGAACTTACTAGGAATAATGCTATGATCATTAGACTTATCTTGTACTTTGCCCTTGACTTTCTCCTTGTGCTTATCATCATGCATCTTATGGCACTGTGACGTAATATGACTCCACTTTCCACAATAATGACATGTAAGAGAGGCCTTACAACCATGGGACTTACTAGGAGATTACCCATGAGATTGAGACTTCTTTGAGTCTCTACCACATCGTTCATCACTGCTCTGAAAGGGAGCGACGGATCGAAGGTTGGACTCGAGAGCTATGGCAGGAGAGCAAGAGCAAGAAAAGGGAGAGACTAGAAATGGGAACTCCAACAGTCACAATGTGTGACAGGGCCTTCCTTTATTCAAACTGTCACTAAAAGAATAAAGAATAAAGTGACTGTGACGAGCTCCCGCCACCTGCAGTGAGCAGTGGCGGTGACTGTCAGTGTGGTAATACACAGGCGGCTAGGCAGAGGCGCCTTTACCCCCAACAACCTCCCACTTAAAGGCGAATCTGCCCTAGTGAGGAGTGAAAAGAAAAAGGAAAAAAAAGACAATACAACATGTACACATGTACAGTAGGATGAGGAAAGATGTCATCTCATCCCATGCCCATCAACCTCCTGAGGAAGGCAAAGCGCTCTGTAGAGAGGCTTTTCGTGAGCAGATCTACAGGATTTTGGTCAGTCGAGATCTTGACAAGGTAAACAGACTTGTCCTCAACGACCCCACATATGAAGTGATACCTCATCTCAATGTGTTTCGTCTTCGCATGGAAGATCAGATTCTTGGCTAACTGAATAGCACTCATAGAATCCGAATATAGTGTAGGGATAGCATCAATACCAAGTTCAGTAACCAAACAGCCCAACCAAATGGCTTCCTTGCAAGCCTAAGTGGCTGCAACATACTTGGCCTCTGTAGTAGAGAGGGTCGTGCATTTCTACACCTTGGACATCCAAGAAACAGCACCTCCAGCATCTGTGAATACATAGCCAGAAGTGGACTTCCTACTATCTGCATGTCCTGCATAATCAGAGTCAGTGTACCCCACGACTCCTGCATCCTAGCTGCCATAGCATATGCACATATCTCTAGTGCCCTTTAGGTACCTCATGATACCCTTCACGGCATCCGAATGCTTCTTGCCAAGTGTAGTCATATAGCGTGCCACAACACTAACTGCAAATGCAATATCTAGATGAGCGGCTATCATGGCATACATAAGACTTCCCACTGCGGATGCATACGAAATCTTGGCCATATTGGCCTTCTGCTCTTCTGTCTGTGGACAATCATCTTGTGATACCTTCACATAAGAAGGCAATGGACAACCAATAGGCTTTACGTTCTGCATGCGGAAGCACTCAAGGACTTTATGAATGTACTCCCTCTGTGACAAGTAGAGGAGTCCCCGATGCCTATCCGTATAATGCGCATACCAAGTATGTGAGCGGCCTGTCCCAGATCTTTCATCTCAAAGCTCTTCTTGAGCTGAGCCTTAAGAACATCTAGATCATCATGAGCTTTCCCTGCTAATCAACACATCATCCACATAGAGTACCAAAATCAATAAAGAACCATCACGAGCTTTCTTCGTGTAAAGACCCGGATCCATAGCACTCCGGCTGTAGCCCTGTGACTGCATAAAGGCATCAAACTTATGATACCACTCCCTAGGTGCCGGTTTCAAGCCATAAAGGCTTTTCTTCAATTTTCATACTAGGTGCTCCCTGCCAGGTTTTGCAAAGCCCTTAGGTTGCTCCATATAAATCTCATCATGCAAGTCCCCATGTAAGAAAGCCGTCTTGACATCCAAGTCAAGCTGAGCAACCAAAGCCAAGACTAAGCACAGAGTGGTCATCTTAACCACATAAGAAAAGACCTCATCAAAGTCCACACCATGCTCCTGCTTAAAACCCTTTGCTACCAATCTAGCCTTGTATGCCGGCTTGGGGTGTCTAGGGGTACTTTTTAGCTTGTACACCCACTTGCATGGCAAAGCCTTCTTTCCTGTAGGCAAGCAAACCAAATCCCAAGTGTCATTCTTATGCAAGGAGTCTATCTCAGACTGCATAGCCCTCTCCCAGGAGTGACTGTCACCTGTGCGCATAGCCTCATCATAAGTGAAAGGCTCTCCTACATCTGTAACCAAGACATAATGCATCGAGGACTGAAGTCTATCTGGTGGACGTCTGTCTCTAGTAGACCGTCTCATGGCAGGCTCTGCTGCCTACCCAACTGCCTGTCCAATACCCTAACCATGAGCATCTACTGTAGCTGTAGGCTGTCCAATTGGCTGTGCGGGAGCTCTCGGCCTCTCCTAAAATATGAGCCTGCGGATCTCAACAACTCTCTCAGGCTGCCTATGCATCTTTCTTCATGAAAGACTACATCGTGACTGCGAATGACTTTCCGCGCCTATGGATCCTAGAGATGGTAACCCATCTCGCCTGCATCCCCATAACTAAGGAAAATACATTTGACACTCTTGGGATCTAGCTTACTTCTCTTGTCCCTGGGCACATGGCAAAATGCCTCACATCCAAAGACACAGAGATGCGCATAAGAGGGGGGGTTTCCAGTCCGTACCTCCTCTGCAACTTGGAAATCCAAACCACTAGAAGGTGATCTGTTTATGACATGCACAGCTGTACTAACTGTCTTAGCCCAAAAGCTCTGTGGTAGGCCTGCATGACTAAGCATATTGCGTACACGCTCCTGGATGGTTCTATTCATCCGCTTAGCCAAACCATTCTGGGGGGGTGTAGGGGGCGGTCAATTGACGCATAATACGCCTCTCATCACATAACTGCTCAAAAGCACGTGAGACACACTCACCCCCCATTATCTGTCCTTAGGCATTTTAGCATATACCCAGACTGGTTCTCAATCAATGCAAGCCATCTCTGAAACACAGCCAAGACATCAGATTTCAACTTAATGGGATAAGCCCAAAATTTTTGTGAAAAATCATCTATGAACGTAACAAAATACTTTGCACCACCCATAGACTGACAAGGCATGGGCCTACAGACATCCAAATGTACCAATGCCAAGGGCTCACTCATGCGTGGCCTACCAAACTTCTTATGCATAGACCTAGTCTGCCTACCATAAAGACAATGCTCACATGAATCAAAACATGCATAATCAAGGGGCGGTAAGTACTGCAAACCAGAAAGCATTTTCATTCCCTTCAAAGACATATGGCCCAAACAGGCATGCCAAAGAGATATATGTGGGATAGAACCCACAGACAAAACATGATCAAGGGAAGAAGCTAATACAATCAAGGGATAGAGGCTACTAGCCTTGGCACCTCGCGCAATCACAAGTCTACCACGAGTGATCTTCCATGCAGAGTCTCCAAAACATACATGATATCCTGCGTCATCAAGCTATCCAACTGACATGAGACTACGTGTCAAAGTAAGTACATGACGTACATCCTGCATAATAAAACTGCTGCTAGAAGGAAACTATAGCCTAACATCACCAATGCCCACAATATCAAGAGAGATGTCATCACCCAAGCGCACAAAACCCGAAACAGTACGGTATGAATGAAACCACTCTCAGCAAGGTGTTACTTGAAAGGACGTACCTGAGTCCAAGAGCCAACACTGTGCATACATAGAGTGTATCTCTGTCATCTACAAAGCACTAGAAGAAGCTGCTAGGATATAATCATCATCATCAACACCCTCAGGCTGCATAACATTGATCTCTTCAATTTTAACATTGGACTTTGCAGGTACTATGCTAGAATCAGAAGACTTATCCTACACTTTATCTTTTCCTTTATCTTTGCACCTTTCATAGCGCAATTCATGGCATTGTGGCCTAATATAGCCCTTTTTCCCACAATGGTGACAAGTAACATCTGCATTCCTGCCACGGGATTTGCTACGTGACTTCCCACGAGACTTGGACTGAGATTTCTGAGAATCCCGTCCACGGCCACTACCACTGCCATGCTTTCCATATCCATCATTCCTGCCTCTAACTGTCATAGCAGGAGACACACGAGAGGCATCCAAATTCTTACGGTTAACCTCTTCCTGTAGAAGAGCACTCTCAACATCAGATAATTTCAAGGTAGTAGTAGAGGCACATAATGCAGTGTGGAATACATCCCATGACTCATTAAGAGTACCAAGCAAGAAAAGAGGAGTGGCATCCTCTGCAAAAGTGATGTCCTGCGAAGTCAAGTTCTTAAGTATAGCATGGAACGGGCTCAAGTGAGCAGACATAGTCACATTCTCCTTCATGCGCAGATCCATAAGCTGCTTCAGCCAATACATCTGACTCGCTGGACTTTTCTTGTCATAGAGATTTTTTATCTTTTTCCACAACTGCCATGCACTCTATTCTTCCTCAAAGACATTATAGTGAACCTATTCTATGAGAGACAATACAATAGTGGACTTGCATAACTCATCAAGCTCAAGCCATTCCTCATCTGGCATAGTTGCAGGTGGATGCCTGCTTAACCTCAAAGGATTGATATGCGATTTCTGCACCAACACCTGCCAAATCTGGCTCTTCCAATAAGAGTAATTCGTACTATCAAGCTTAATGATGTTGAAAATAGCATGATCAGTGGACAATCTCGCCATAATGCAGGCTGGAAGACTGTAGACAGTTCAAAACTGCTTGTTATTTACTGCAGAAAATGACCAAAAAGTCACCAAAATCGAGGAAAAATGGCAAAGAAAGTGGAACCAAAGCTACTACCCACCAAGTACTAGTGAAAGTACATCATTTCAGAGTGTTTCAGCATGAAAAATCCATGTCAGTCCATACATATATGCTTGCTGTAATAAATTTCTGATTTCAGTAAAAGAGAGCTAACAATGCCAAAATCGGATCCCAAGGCAATCAGATACTATCAAGACCAAAGCCATCATCATGCGAGCATAGCATAAGTATATGACGGTCGATAAGCATGAATCAAACACCCAAGTATGTCATACAAACATCTGCCAGTGAGTAGGCACACCCCCCAGGCAACAGGGCAAAGTTTTCTTGCCACTACTAAAACTTGACGCAAGTAGATGTCAGTTCATAAAGATATGGATCCAAAGCTGAGACTTAGCTCATAAACATACAGTGAACCAAGACATATGATGTATCATCCCAAAAGGTAAGAAGTCCCAAAGTCTCAAGTGTCTGTAACTGCTCAATGGCATGTAACGACTCAATGCATAAAAGTACCGCCTGCTCAATGTCTGATAAGCATTCAAGAATTCTCCCACTAGCATAAAAGTCGTATGTACGAGCTCAAGAGCTCAAGCCAAGGCAAGACATTGTGCCAATGACATAAGTCCAAGACAATACATCAATAGTAAATCCCGAACATGTAGGCGGTAGAGCATCCGTAAGCATATAAGACATCAAATACATCCCAATCCAAACTCTGACAAGCCAAGTAACATCCAAGACTACTCTAGATAATCCAAAATGCATCCAAGGTGGAGCTTCAATGAGCACTCAAGCTCAATGTATGCATAGGGTAATCAACCGTGACATGAGCATGAAGCCGCAGGCAACGGGTATGCATAAACCCCAATAAGTGCGGGCTAAAATAAGATCAAGCTTCCAAAAGCATTCGGATTCAATGACAAGCTCAAAGTTATCCCTCGATGATCAATACATAATAGCATAACCCAAGACATACATCATCCCTCGATGATCAATACATCATAGCATAACCCAAGACATACATCATCCCTCGATGATCAATACATCATAGCATAACCCAAGACATACATCCGGAACTAATAGGCATATGTCAAAGCATGAAAGATAGCTTCAGCGCAAGAGTATTTAGCATGCATTTACTGTTATAAACTATGTATTTCTAGCCCCAAAATCATGCCAAAATCATAGCGTTACATGTAGCTTCAATCCTCCAATCAATCGGGATGCAATAGGCATCAAACAGGTTACGTAGTCATGCCAAACAAGCATAGGCATACAAATACATGCTGTCTCAGAACTAAAATCTGTTGCAAAAGATTTTGTCATCAGAATTGGGCAAATCTGACATCACCATTGCATCCGGAGTGTGCCAAAACCCCAACTTAGACTCTTACCTTGCCTGAATTGGGTTCCGAATGCTTGAGATATGACAAAAAGAGTGATTTTTTGGGCCAAATTTTGAAACAGGCGTAAAAAAAACGTGAGCTGGTTGGGGGGTCTACTGTCCCACGTGTCAACAATGGGGCCCAAAGGGGGCCAAATGAGGGCCAAAGAAGGCCTACACTAAGCCTCATCAAACCTTGATAGGCTGAAGCAAGATCCATGTGAAGGAAGTTCCAAGAGGTGTGAGCTATGGCTGCCCACAACTTGTTTACAGTATGTGAGACCTGAGAACTGAAGTAAACCCTGAAGAAAATGATCAAATACCTCTGATGTAATGCCTTGAAGGTGCCCAACAATGCCGGGAAGGTGCTTGGAAAGCCGGGGAGTGACGGAAGCTCAAAGGAGTCGGATATGGCTGCCGAGAAGGAGACCCAATGCAAGTAGGGAGTCGATGGGATGCTGAGAATGCCATGAACCAAGCTCAAGAGTTGGAAAGTAAAGCTCTGATACCAGTTGAAAGGATGTGACGGATCAAAGGTTGGACTCAAGAGCTATGGTGGGAGAGCAAGAGCAAGAAAAGGGAGAGACTAGAAATGGAAACTCCAACAGTCACAATGTGTGACCGGGCCTTTCTTTACCACACCTGCAGTGTGCAGTGGCGGTGACTGTCAGTGTTGTAATACACAGGCGGCTAGGCGGAGGCACCTTTACCCCCAACATGCTCTTACCAACATGTCTTCCCCCGATACTCAATGCATGAGAAGTACGGGTTGCATCCACATTCTTTTCGTTTGTCTCCTCTGTGAGTAAGGCACCCTTAACATCTTGGAGTTTCAAACTAAGGCATATTAGTACACATGGTAGTATGAAAAGTGTCCATGACTCAGGAAGTGTCACAAGCAAGAACAATGGAGGAAGATTATCCTTAAAATTAATGCGTACGAAGTCAACTGACCTAAAATTGAGTGAAACTGATTCAAATGTGTGGACACACTAGTCTCTTCCTTCATATGAAGATCCATGAGTTGTTTCAACTAATATATTTGTGAAGAAGGACTTTGCTTATCATAAAGATTGCATATCTTTTACTATAACTGGCAAGCATTATCCTTAGGTGCCACAACATTGAAATAAACGTGTTTTAACAATGACAAAACAATAGTAGATATACATAGCTCATCCAACTTATCCCAAGTATCTTGATCAATGCCTTAAGCTTTATACTCTTGGTTTTCAAAGACCTAATTTGCTTCTTTTGAACCACTACCTACCATATTAGCATCTTCCATTTGGTGAAGTTTGTGTCATCAAGATTTTTAATATAAAATATAGCATTATCATTCAAAGAATTAGCCATAATGACCGTATACCAAGTAAAATCCAAAAAAAGGGATATTGTAAATGATTGAAAATTAGCCCCCAAAACTTAGCAAAAAAAAAAAGGCAAAATACGAGGGAATACCAAAGTATAGAGTTGTCCACCAAGTACAAGTGATAGACTGCCAAAGTACAACGTCAACTCTCTAAGACAATGCTAAAAATGGTAATTATAGCAATGCTGAAATAAAGACAATAGTATATGTCAATCCAACTATGGGCAAATAGCGAAGAAATCCAATTCCCACTACCAAGGATATTTGAGTAGCAACAATTAGGATACAAAGAATGCAGCGAGCAATGACTAAGCATGGACCATTGGTACTAAAGATTGTCACAAACTCAAATTGTCAATAAGCTATACATCCCATAAGCATATACATCACTGACAAGATTTTGATAGAGGTAACTGCTGGTATCCAAAGTATACGGAATCAAATCAGCCCACAATGAACCAAGCTCTGCTAAGCAATTACAAGCATCTCCCATTGAAAGAAAACCTAAAATGCAAAGCGAGCAAGAAAAGCTCAAGACATATACGTCAAAGCATCTAGGAAGCTCAAATACATCATAAATATATCCAGGAGTATAAGTGTCAAATGAAGCTTCAATATCTATAGGTGAGTAAACATAATAGCTCAAAGCAACTAACCAAAACCCAACTACATCAAATGTAACTCAAATCCAAGTATCAAAGCATATCATAACCATATCCAAGTTCATACATCAATGTTGGATATCATCGTAGATATGTAGCATAGCCAAAATACCATGTAGGCACAATAGACATTCAAAGCATGAAGCTTAGTGTTGTATGCTTACTGTCCAAACTATTATGATAGCAATAAACCTCTATGAAATTGAGCTAATCAAGCTCTAAACAATCCAAGTAGCATTCCAAAAGAATAAGCATGCCATTTGAGCACCAAAGTATCATCCTCGAAGCATAAAACATGCATTATGGAATTTATTGTTTGTTGTCCAAACCAGAATTGTTTTGTTATATGTGAAACAAAGAATAGAAAACTATACACGATGTAAAATAGCTAGTTCTCATAGCAAACTAAATAACTAGAAATTCATGAAATATACTACACTTGCAAAGAAATACAAAAAATACACCATGTTTGCAAGGAAGCCATAGACAAGGTAGCTAGGCATGAAATAATATTGCCATGGAAGGCTGAGAATCATAGATGAATGCTGCAACATGAATACTCACCTCATGTCAAGGTGGGACATGGTATGCACCCCATATCTTGGTGGCTAAGAGCATGCACCCTCTTAGTTGGTGGGAGAAAGGAACCTCAAAGTATGTATTTCTTGAAAATGGCAAAAAGATCCCTCACATGTTACATCTCCACCTACTTAACCCTAGCCTACTCTAGACTAAGGTGGCTTATGCTTTATTACAAGAACTCTATGAGTGCCCAAATTTGTATCTCTCATCATGCTCTTCATTTCTAGCTATAAAACACTTGAGTCCAATACTTCATGCAAAAGTTATGGCCAAAATACAACAATGTTGTCAAGTTGCCATAGTTGTCCATGACTTCTACAACATGCTTTGTATCCACTCAAAATGGATAGAATTGCTATTTCTTAGCTCAATAAGCACTCAAAAAGGCTCAACTCAGTCTTGGGAAGCTTCTCAATAAAGCCAGCAACAAGCAAGCCGAAAGAAGGAAAGGCTCAATGCATACCTCAAGAGAAGGAAGAAATAATGGCTACCATGAAACCTTGAGTTGAAGCTTTGAATCTAGACTGAAGCAAAGGATAATGAAGCTCCTTGAATGGTTGGCTTTGATACCATGGCTTTGATACCAGTTGAACGATAGTGCTCAAGTGGAAGTACACAAGCAGAAGCAAGAGCTATGGTTGATGGTGCAAGAGATCAAGAGGGAGAGATATTGTATGTGGAAACTCCAGCAATCACAATGTGTGACCAGTCTTCCTTTATTTAATAGTCACTAAAAGAATAAAGAATAAAGTAACAATGATGGATGCCCGCCACCTATAATATACATGTGTGTGACGTAAAGACAGTGTGGCATAGGCACATGTACCTTTACCCCTAATATACAAAAAATTTGAATGCATTCTAAAATTAGATTCTTGCATAATGTGAAAACAATTCTTTGCTAGTAGCTTCAAATAGCCACTTCAATCCCTACTAAAATGAACATAGCTTTTCTCCATGTGACATATATACAAAAAATTTGAATGCATTCTAAAATTAGATTCTTGCATAATGTGAAAACAATTCTTTGCTAGTAGCTTCAAATAGCCACTTCAATCCCTACTAAAATGAACATAGCTTTTCTCCAGGTGGTTCAAATTTGATCTAGTTCAATTTCAAGTGGTGTGAAAGGGGCTTTGTAATTCAGGTAGCTTTGGATGTAAATCTAGCTCTTAGGTAACTTGTCCTTCATTATCCATTGTGAAAAGAGTTTCATCATAAACTAGTTTAGGCAACCACATGTGAAAGTAGCTTATTTAATTGAATTTAAGAAGGCCTTGATGAAAAGGTTCATAGGGGATCTTATTCTCAAAATCTCATTAATAGGTGGTGAGATTTTGCAAATGGCTACGAACCACACTATGACAAGAGTGTTCTCAAACAACAATGAGTTTTTTAATGACATCCTCTCACACTACAAGATTCATTGGGGATTCGAGCTCTTCCAATTGAGCTATAGACTAATTCTTAACAATTCTCAGTACACTTTAAGTCTATAGCTCTTCCAATTGAGCTATAGACTAATTCTTAACAATTCTCAATACACTTTAAGTTGTGCTATCTCAAGCTTTTTCTTCTGCAAGTTGTGTACTTGCTTTCCTATAGCCTTAAATCCAATAGGAGGGGTAATTCTTAGTTTTGAAATTTATATTGAGCCTCTCAGAGGTCCAATTTTGAGACTCGGCATGAGGAAAAAAGGGGATGAGATGACCCCTTAGGGGCTCAATGTAAGATAAGTAAAGAGGAGCTAAAATACTTGTAGAGGCTTGAGCTTGATAAAATGAGAATTAGATGTCTCTTGGTAAAGGCTAGATTTTGAAATTGAGGCCAAGGAGAGATAGCCTAGAAGCCCCTTAGAGGCTCAATTTTGAAATTGAGCCTAAGGCGAGGAAAGTTAGAGTCCTCCTAGTGGCTAAATTTAAAAGTTGAGTTTGAGAAGAGATATTTGAGAGACTCCATTTTGAAACTTCGATTGAGAAATAAGTTACAAGCTCAATAGGAAAGTGACCCTAAGAATTTTGATAGATTTGTATTAATCTATGTCTACTACTATGTTTGTGGAGCAATGAAGAGGGAAGATAGTGTGAAACTACTTTATGGGAAAAGTCAACATGAGATACTATCCACCTTTGTATGATCTAAGAGTAGATAGAGTGAATGAGAATGAAGACAGAAGAATAAAACTATTGAACCATCCATCTTGCCCATCATTCTATTATTGTTTTCTCTTTCAATTCCTTCATTCGTGCTAGAGTACGAGTATAGTTGGAGTGTGGAGCACAAGGAGCCAAGGTTAATTGAAAAAGTCCATTGTTGAAAGAGGTACAAATTGACACTTATTCCCTTGAAATTGACACTTATTCCCTTGGAGTGTGGAGCACAAGGAGCCAAGGTTAATTGAAAAAGTCCATTGTTGAAAGAGGTACAAATTGACACTTATTCCCTTGAAATTAAGTAAAACATGTGCTCAAATTGAGAAAGTCATTGAGATTCAATTTGGAGAGTTATCATAGCTCAAATTGAAGGTGTTTGGACAACCATTGGAGGTTGTAAATAAATGTCAATTTGGTCAATTTTGGATTTCTCAAGAGGAGCTTGTGTCTATGAATTGATATATGCAAGCAAGGGAACTACTTAACCAGGGAGGCAACTTGTTCTTGAAAAGCACACGGTTGCCTTGTTTGGTGAAGCAGAGGATCGACTTGTTTGGAAGGAAGCAGCTTGAGTTTGAACATAAGAATAGAATATTCCAATAGAGAATATTTACAAGACGTGTTGTATCCTAATAGTGAGTAGACATATATACAAGACCGAGGGGAAAAAAATCACTTTTAAAAAAAAGTGCCCCAACTGGTAGTCCTAAATGTATTCACACACATAATTACCAAAACATGGTAGCAAATCCCCCCCCCTAGGAGTGATGTGTTGAATAAGAGCTACCACTCATGTATACATAAGTATCATGTGCAATGGATTAGATCAATCCACAAAGGGGAGTAAGCCCAATGCTTTATAGAAAGCTTTGAACATCTCGTGAGGCAAAGCCTTTGTAAAAAGATCTATAAGGTTGTCCCATTTTGGCACATGGGCCAAGATGATCTCTTTTATAGAGAGTCTCTCATTGACATAATGATAGTGTACCTCAATGTGCAAGCATGAAGCAAGGATCACTCGTGGAAACATGAGTATTATACCAATCAGCCTAAAAATCCAAAAAAGCATGTAAATCTAATGGTAATGATCTTCCCTTAGGAAAAAAAGGTCCAAGGTATCGAGTACCACTCAAATGCAAAATATCCACTTTATTTTTGCCAATGCTTGGTGCCTGTGTCATGCATGAACTTGCTCATCTATGAGACCACAAATTGAATATTTTTCCTCATAATGCGTACATAAATCAAGCACCCAACAGATTGTAGATAGAGAAAACATCAAAGTAGTCTTTGGCATCATGAAGACTCAACTTCAAACATGTCTCCATAGAAATAGCAATAGTCTTGCAATTCTCTAGACCAAATCTATGTAATAATGCCACAACATACTTTCTTTGACAAAATCAATATGTCCATCAAGAAAATTAAATTGAATGCTCAAACAATGATGCAATAAACCCAAATTTGACATGCCAAAAGTTGAATTCAATTAAGCTTTAAAATTAGCAACGCATGTCTCATTACAACTAATGAAAGTCACATCATCCTCATGTCCGGCATATTATATGCTTTCAATCGGACAATTTTGAAAAGAATGTGTGGCAATTATACATGTATCTTTTCAAACCAACCCCTCAAGGTGCTTCCTTTAGACCATACAAAGCCTTTTTCAATTTGCATATTTTGTTTTTTTGCCCTTTCTATATAAGACCATGAGGCTGAAAAAATACACTTGCTCATGCAAATCACCATTCCAAAATTCAAATTTGATGTCCAATAGATATATATTCTGATCATTATGAGCTACTCATGCACAAATTCTATAAACAATTGTCATATAGCAAGTAGCAGCAAAGGCCTCATCAAAATCAATGCTCTTTTGTTGAGCATAACCTTTTCCCATAAGTTTAGATTTATAGCAATCAACACTACCATCAAACTTGTGCTTTAACTTGTAAACCCACTTGGTACCAATGGCCTTCTTGCCAAGTGACAAAGCATATAAGAACCAAGTACCATTTTTGTCAATAGCATTATATTCATATTGCATAGCATCAATTTAATTTTTTGACTTTTGTGCCTCTTCAATACACACAAGCTTATCCTCATCACCAAACTAGAAACAACCAATGTATAATAATTTGATGCATAAGTAGTGCTGTGAGAGCCCAAATGAGTACAACTAGCCAACAATACATCGAACTTACTATCATGCAATGTTGCATCGATCATTTTGGCATAGTCCTAAAGTGCTCAATCTCTACTCTCTCATCAACAAGTGCATCATTTACATTTACATTAGAAATAGAATGATCTACATTAACATGTAGGTTGAAAAACTACCTCATTTGGCATTGCATGTGACTCCACACTATGAAAAGAGGCAACAAAGTATGATAGATATCTTGTGAGTGCACATCTGTCTCTTTTGAACAACATCTTTCATAAAGACCACACCATAGGCTATCCAAGTTATGCTTACTTTATTGTTGGTATAACTTATAACCTTTGCTTTCATTACTCTACTCAACAAAAATGCATTTTATAGCCTTGTCATGCAATTTCTTGTCACACTTGTATTGAAGCATTAGCCAAGCAATCAACAACATTGTTGACTCTTAATCATGCATCATGCCATCGCCATGAGTGATCTATATTTTCTCTCAACTATATCATTTATTTGTGGTGTATACAACATTGTACAATGGTTTTTTATCCCATGTTCAGTCAAATATGCATTAAATTTGTTAGGCATATACCTTTCCTCATATCAAAATGATCAAAACAGTGAGTGCCCACACTTTACATTGTCTCTAATCTTCAGCCATGCTAACAAATTGCTTAAAGCATCAAAATATTTCAAACTTAGATTTTAAACCAAAAACCCATGCATGCCTACATAGCCACCAATGAAATCCATGAAATATAAGTAGTTACCAAAAGAAAGTGTTTGCATGGGAGCACAAACATTACTATATGTAAGATGTAATTTGCGAGAGTAGCTCTCATTGAACCATCTTTTACAAATGAAGCATGCTATATTTTAGCTAATACATAGCCTTCACAAATGTGTTTTCTAGGTGTCTCATGAGTAGGCAATGAAGACACCATATTGGAAATTTGTAGGTGCATCAATCTAGAAAAATTTACACGAACAAAATGTACATGCCAAAGTTTTGCATCTAAAATTGCATACGAATTTGTCACTGCACATGCCATGACTTCCACACATTTTCCATATTCATTGATCTTATATCACCCACCACATTGTGAAATAAACTCAATAATCATATCATTATAAAAGGATCATGAATGATACACCTATCATCAACAAACTTCAAAATCAAGCATATCTTTACAAGTGTAGAAATTTATAGATTTAAAAAAAAATCTATAGTATATGGAAACCATTAATAAATATAAAAATATTTTCACTAACAACAGTCAACATAAATTTTCCAACTCATTTGATTGGCTAAGAAAAGTTATTAGCACTTGTCACATTATTTCCCTCAAGGGAAGGCTCAAGAGAAGTGAACAGATTGCATAGAGAAGCAATGTGGTTTACAGCATCACTATCATAGTACCATACATCTAGATCCACAACATACATGTAGGAATCATGTGAAAAAGGGTCAAAACTACATTGTGTACTAGATGTCCATTCAATATCCTGCACAATATTACATATTCTAACTTTAAAAAGAGAGGTATATGCAATAGCCATACTAGCCTCTTTTGAAACCAATCATCAACCTTCTTTGTCTGAGTAGCATTTGTAGATTTCTACTTACTAGTAGAAAAGTAAGCTTTACCTTTACATTTTTTACTACTACCTACAAAATCTTGATTTACAGACATACATAATGTAATATTCCCCCCACCCGCCCTGAATGAGAGCCACCCCTCTCCCCCAAACTAGTTAAAGTAAATTTAAAAAAATTTACATTCTCCTCCCTCCTTGTTGTTGTTGACAAGAGGAGGGAGTGGCGGATGATGTAGGGGGAAGGAATTTGAAGAAGAGGAAGACGAAGTCGAAGAAGTGGAAGATGACTATGGGAGGGGAGACAACGTGATGATGGAAAATGTGGAGAAGAGATGGCGAGGGGAAGGGGGATGTCAACAATGCCAAGGGCGGAAGAACATGATGATAACGATGATAGAGCAGGGAGGCCACGGGTCTACTACCTCCTCCCCTCTCGACCAGTCTGTCATTCCTTATGACAAGTGGTGGGTGGGGAAAGACCACCACCACTCCACCCCTTCCACACCCCCCCCCCCCCCCCAAATCGCAAGATAGGGGGCCTTGAAGGACTCGACATGTTGAGAAGCATGCTGAAGGGAGAGAGAGAAAGAGGGAGAGAGGGAGAGAGAGGAGGAGGAGGAGGAGGAGAAGAAGAAAAAGAAGAGGAAGAAGAAAGAGAAGTGAGAAGAGAGAAGAAGAAGAAGAAGAAGAGAGAAACTTTTTGAAGAATCTTCTCCCCTTCCTCTCCTTAGAGGGTGTCCACACACATTCCTTCTTTCCCCGTTGGCTAGGAACCCCTACCCCGTTTCTACAAGATTATCCCTCAATTGCAAGCTCATTGCACTCCCCAAATTGACCCCCACTAATCAAGTACAAGGTGCGGAAGTCTTGTGTGATTCCCATCTAAGGGAGACGAAGATCGAGAATGGCCCCCAAGCAGAAAATGTCATGCGCGGATGGGGAACAAAGCCTTGGGGGAGGGCATCACTGCCAATCCAACTGTGATACTGATCGTAAGTAATGTAGTTCCAAATTAATAGATGCTTACTTTGATTCACGCATAAAGATGCATTAGACCCGCACAATAATGGTTTATTGAAAATGATAAATTCATCGCAAACATTGGAAAGGTGGAGTTTTCGAAGTGCTTGCATCAAGAAAAGTAAATTGCATCTAGTTGCTATGTGACAAATTTGTACATAGCATAAATAGCATATAAGATTCCAAGGTATTGTTAACTCTCCTTCTCTGGAAAATAATATATATGTATTTCACCACACTGAAAGTATGTTGTAGCTTGCACGCTTGACAAATCACATGGTAAGTAATCTATCCTAGGGGAAATTTAGTCTCCAATCTCTAAGGTCTTTGCCCAAGCTCTTGCTAATATCACGACCCTGTTAGTTCATTGGGATCCTGATGATGTTGCCTCGAGATCTGCCCGATATCAACTATGTTTATCAATCCTATTCAGGGTTGGGCTAGATGCAACGATAGCTCCAATGAAAATGAAGAGCTCAAGGAATAAGGAAACCCTAAGTCAAAGGAAAGATGCTTTTGTACTTGTTGGGAAGTAGGTTGGGTTATCGATCAATGTAAGGGACTATTAGAACTTATGTCTTGTACAGTGTTTGAAACCTTAACATATGCCTTAACCGAAAGAAGGGTGTGTTAAGTAAATTTTATAGAAAAGAATACCATTGTTTTTTTTTATTGATCAAACAATGTCCTAAATGCTTTTGCTTTAAATTGATTGTTGGGATGTGATTTGGATGGTTATTCCAAGTGCTTATGTTTGATGGTAAATGCATGACAGGGGTCAGTGATAACAAGTTGCCATGGGGAATAAAGGTAAATGCATGTTAGGGGTCAGTGATGACAAGTTGCCATGGGGAATAAAGGAATGTTTTCTTGAAAGATGATATTAGGTTGATTGCCTTAATTGTGCTTGATTCTTAATTGGATTAATTAAGGAAGGATATTTTGCATGGGTGGCTCATCTATCACAATACGCTTCAACCCGAGAGAGCACTACTCGATTCACAGGCCAAAGGTCGAGTGGTGAAAAGGCCAACCACGGAATTTGTGTCTCTCTCCTAGGCCGCTTGGGGTTCAGTGGAGCTTTGGACACCCCTTGCCTAGTCCGGAATGGAGTTGAAGTCTACTGTGAGCCCAACATCTAGGGCATTGGAAGATCATATTCTAGATCAAGGATGGAAATTATGGTGCCATATGATTTGGATTGGGTACTTCTTTTGGACAAAAGGGATACATAATTTCTCTTGTATAGGTAGGAGACAAAGATTAATGTGAAGATAAGTTAAGAAATTTGTTTGAGCCTGTTTATCAAAGGATTTCTTGCTCTGTATCTGTGTTTGTGTTGTAAATTATGCGAACGAACCATGTTCCCTAAAAGGCCTAATTAAGGAATTTCATTTTGAATGTCACACATAAATGTGATAGGACCTAATTAGAAAACTAAAGCTATCAAGGGAAGCAGATTGGGAACCCCCAACGGGTCTGTCCTATGGTAGGGTGGTCCTAGAAAACTGGGAGGCTTCTCACAATGTTTTACCATCATTCAATCTTTAGGTATTGATACGTTAGAACCCCAATTCATGTTGTTTCCCATTCTCTTTGAACCAAGTGCGACATAGATTTGCTTCATGTTGGGTATCTTTGGGTAAAGTAGGATGTCCAGGACCTGACACCAAAATGCTGTCAGGAGACCTTGACCACTAGGAACCCAGATTTCAAGTCGATCATCCTAGTGGATTATGCCAGCTGCGAACGTTCCGTTGGAAGGTGGACTCGGGAAACCCTAGGCATCAAACCTCGGAACATTCCATGGGAGTGCCGGGCAACAACGCTTAGATTCACTTTTGATGGACCGCTAAAACGTGCTTGGATAGTCGATACGTGGGCATGTTACACATAATGGATATGTTTGGCCTAGATTGTTCTTCTTGCAACAAAATAGAACCGACTCATCAAATGACAAATCATTCAAATTGCCTTTCACTATCAAATAAAGAGTACGTTGAAAACTTTGATAAGAATCTAGAAGAGCATTGAGAATAATTTGCAAAATAAATGAATTGTTTAGAACTACAACAATCAATTGGTCCTTAAGATCTTTCATGTTTGTAAAAAAAAGTATCCTTGGAGTCATCTTCATCCATATGTTCACTTTCTAGCTACTTACATAGGTAAGCAACATGGGCCTCACTTCATCCTTTAGCATGCATCTTTGTATCTCTGCGATCCTAATAAATCTGCTAAGAAGTAGGTGGTGGTGGTGCTCTTGTATTAACTAGAGTAAAATTAGAACCTACAACATTCTCAATAGCATCTATTTCTATTGATTTTGTTGGACTTGCAAATTTTGAAACCATGTACAATGTTCCAAAGCCCCTTTGCAATCAATACATGATGCATTATATAAGCCCACATAGGATAATTGGTTCCATCAAACTTGTCATCAATAGCTAACATACAAAATACATAATTTTTTCTAGTCATAGTCATTGACTCTATTTATTGCAAAAGTTGTGTGTATAGAGAAAAATAAGCACAAAATCAATATGTTCTATGTCGCACAGTATAAAGACGACTGTAAGAGCTCTTACTTGTAGAATTTACTGATGTTAAAAGTTCTACACAAAAGGACAAAATAGCATGCACAATAGTAGCAGTAGTGCAAATAGAGGCCAAAATGAACCCAAATGAAAATTTTGATGGCATTGATCTTTCATGGGCTCATTGATAGTATTTATTGACCTGTGAACACTTGTGAAATCTTGTTCCAATCTAAGGAAATCAAGCAAAGGGTTTAACGACTCTTCCCAAGAGGTGGAGGGCTACTCTAATACAAATTGTTGGACTTATGATTGCACAAAAACAAGTACACATATTGGAGAAGAAGAATCTTGAGAGAACACAACTTAAAGTGTATTGAGAAGTATCAATAGAGAAGTTTTACAAGACTTGTTATGCCCTAAAAGCGAACATATATATATACAAGGCTAGGGGAAAAAACTACTAAAGAGGGAAAAAAGTGCCTTGGTGATCCCAAGTGTCTTCACACACACGACTACCAAAATATGGTAGCAGTTCCCTCCTTAAGCATAATTGTCTCTCAGCTTTCCTATTTAATTTTAAAATTTCTATAAAATTTTAGTATTTCAAATTGAGTTTGGAATTAATAAACTATATCCACGCCTTTAATGCAATGTCAACTACTAAAAAGCTTATGTATTAACTTGGTTACCTTAATATCCTTTATCAACATTTTTATTATTGAGAAGGTTCCTAACTATATTTCTCTTAAGCTTACCAAGGAATCTTGATCTCAATTGTTAAATGAGTACACTTCAAAGCATCGGACATAAAGTTAGAACACACTTTGAGAGGGTTTCCTTACAAATGATAAACATGTACCAAAATTATTGAGTCGGTATTGTAGCACAAGGTTGCTTATGCTAGGGTTTAATTCTTTTGGCAAGTCAAGCTTGCTTGTTTCTAATTATATGCAAGGCATTTTAAAAAATAAGTAATTGTTACATATGTAAGTATCGGGATTGTGTTGAAATTATGGTCTTTAGAAAGGTGGTATAATGGAAGATGGAGCCTTTCTAGGGTGGCATTATTGACAAGAAAAAACTTAAGTCAATATTTAGAGCACCTAGAAGCTAAACTATTCAAAGGAATAATTTTAACTTGAAGGAGTAGGATGACAAAGATTTTGAATGTATGCTTCCTCATAGAGAGACTAGTCTTCAACCTAGGGAGCTCATCAACTTTTGACCATCGATCCCAAAAAATACTTAGTTAGAACTAAGTAGACTGTGTTGGAGTGGACGTGTGAATAACACCATGGGACCTTTTATTGATGTTCAAGGGTAAACTATGGATGGAGAGAGAGAGAGAGAGAGAGAGAGAGAGAGAGAGAGAGAGAGAGAGAGAGAGAGAGAGAGAGAGAGAGAGAGAGAGAGAGAGAGAGAGAGAGAGAGAGAGCATGAAAGCTATATGTAACACAATTAAACAACACCACATAACATACAACACTTGGTTGCAAAAATCCAACTTTTCAAATGAGCTATGGTTCTTCATGTATCCTTGGATAATATACCTTCTTGTTTAAAAGTAATAGAGTAATGGTTGTGTGTACATCTCCTATTCTAGATAAATTGATTAATTTTCCTAAGTTTAGGGTTTAGAGATTAGGATTTTTTATGTAAAGATCCTTTTGAAAATGAAAACCATATATATGCCAAAGTTTAGAGATTAGATTAATCAAGATGAAGCTAATGTGAGAAATCTTTCTAAAGATGGCCAAGTTGATAAGTATGGCAAGCAAACCAAACGCACCTTACAATTTGAATAGAAGTCATAACCTTGGTAGACACCTTTTTAGACCAAGATACAAAGTATACCTTGCTCATTCACAACATATTTTTATAAGTATTTTGGTGGCCTTGAGGTTTTGTGAGGAGGCTTGGGTGGGAACTATCCATCTATCTCATAGCTAACAACCATTCCCTGTCTATCATGTGCATGAAAGGAAAGAGGGTAGGTGAGTAGAAGGCCTTACTTCTAACTAAGGAAAATTTTCAAAAGACCTTTAAAAAATTTGGAATGAAGATAAATCATATGCCGATCACATGAAGTTAAAAGCTTAGATTTGCACAAACTAGTGGCACTCATAATGGTGGAAAACCGGCAAAATGAAGGGAATGAGCCTTGAAGTGGAAGTACAGAGCAAAAGCAAGAGAGAGAGACACACAGGATGTGGAAACTTCAATAGTCAAAATGTGTGACCGTCCTTTCCTTTATTCAAATGTCATTGAAAGAATAAAGAATGAAGTGACAATGATGGGTGTCTGCCACCTGTAGTGTACATGTGTGCGGGTAACTAATACATGATGCGGGTAGTGTCAGCGTACTTAATATACATATGGCTAGGTGCATAGGCACCTTTACCCCCAAAAAGCTCCCACTTAAAGGTGAATATGTCCCTAGTGAGGAGAGAACAAGAAATATGGTGACAAAGTACAACTGCACATAAGTACAATAGGATGAGGAAAGATGTCATCTCATCCAATACCCATCAACTTCCTAAGAAAGGTAAAACACTCTGCTAAGAGACTTTTAGTGAGAAAATCTACAAGGTTTTGGTCAGTTGAGAGTTTGACAAGCTCAATGGACTTGTCCTCAACAACATCTCAAATAAATTGTTAATGCACCTCAATGTGCTTCATCTTCGTATGAGAGACCGAATTCTTAGCCAATTGAATAATAATTGTAGAATCTGAATGCAATGTAGGGACCTCATCAGTAATATCGAGGTTTTCCACCAAACGGCCTAACCAAAGAATCTCCTTGCAAGTCTCAGTGGGCTGCAACATACTCTGCCTTTGTAGTAGATAGGGTGTCGTGCATTTCTACACCCTAGACATCCAAGAAGCAACACCTTCAGCAAATGTGAAGGCATAGCCAAAGGTGGACTTCATATTATCTACATATCCTACATAATTAGAGTCAGTGTACCTCATGACTTGTGTATCCTAGCCACCATAACATATGCACATAGCTATTGTGCCCTTCAGGTACCTCATGATACCCTTGATGGCATCCCAATGCTGTCAACTAGGTGTAGCCATATAGTTTGCCACAACTCCCACTACAAATGCTATGTCAAGGCAAGTGGTTATCATGGCACATATCAAATTGTCCACTACAAATGCATAAGGGATCTTTCCCATCTCGGTCTTCTGGTCATCAAATTGTGGACAATCAGCCTAACTAACCTTCACATGAGAAGATAAAGGACAGCCAATAGGCCTAACATCTTGCAGATGAAACTGTTCAAGGACCTTCTAGATGTAATCCTACTATCCTTAGAGCGATCGCATGTAATACACATCCCAAGAATATGTGAGACATATTCCATACCCTTCATGTCAAAGCTCTTCTTGAGTTGAAATTTTAAAGCATTTAGCTTATCATGAGAACTCCTAGTAAAATCAACATATCATCCATATAGATCATCAAAACCATAAGTTTTCCATCACAAGCCTTCTTCTGTATAAACACAGATCCATATCAATATAGTAATATCTATATAAATACATGAAAGCATCAAACTTGCGGTACCATTCCGTAGGTGCCTTCTTAAGCCCATAAAAACTCTTTCTCAATCTACATACTAGGTGATCCTTGCTAGGTTCTACAAAGCCCTTAGGATTCTCCATGTAAATCTCATCATGCAAGTCCCCATCCGTGAAGAAAATCCATCTTGACATCCATCTGATAAAGATTCAAGTCAAGCTAAGCAACCAAAGTTAGTACTAAACATAGAATAGTCATATTCATAATAGGAGAAAAGACTTTATCAAAGTCTACCCCACTTGAAACCCTTAGCAACCAATCTGCCCTTGTATGCCAACTTGGGATGTCTAAGGGTACTTTTCAACAACTATATACCCATTTGCATGGAAAAGTATGCTTTCCACTAAGTAAAGAAACTAAATCCCATGTATGATTTTTCTATAGTGATTCATACTCTGACTACATGGCCCTCTCCCAAGAGTGATTATCACCTCTATGCATAGCCTCATCACTAGCATCTATCACCATAGCACAATCCATAGAGGGCTCAAACTGCACAAGATATCTTCTATCTCTAATAGATCACCTCAAAATAGGCTATCACCTATCTCTAGTAGACTGCCTCAAAACAAGTTGTGGGGCCTATACATCCTGTGGAGCATTAGGGACCTAGGCCATTGGAGCATTAGCCGGTGCTACATGCTATCTAGTCAGTTGTATAGTAGTAGGAGACTCCTCCTGAAATATCACCATGTGTACCTCAATGACATGGTCAAGTTGCCTATGCATTTTCTCCTCATGTAAAACAACACCATGGCTATAGATAACCTTCCGAGCCTGCAAATCCCGTAAGTGATAGCCCATCTCACCTGCATTCCCATAACCAAGAAAAATATATTTCCTAGACTTAGAATCCAGCTTATTGGCCTTGTCCTTGGGAACATGGCAGAAAGCCTCACAACCAAAGACACACAATTGAGCATATGAGAGAGGTTTTCTAGACCGTACCTTCTTTGCAACTTGATAGTCAAGAGCAATACATGGGGATTGATTTATCAAGTATATGGCAGTAGTAACTGCCTCAGTCCAAAAATATTGTGGTAAGCTTGCCTAGCAAACTTGGTCCTAAGTTGTCCTATTCATATGCTCAGCCATATCATTTTGAGGTGGGGTGTATAGGACAATCAATTAACACTTAATATCCCTCTCATCACAAAATTGCTCAAAGGCTTTAGAGACATATTTACCCCCATTATCTAACCTTAGGTATTTCAGCCTATACCTAGACTGGTTCTCAACTAAAGCAAGCCAATGTTGAAATGTAGCTAAGACTTTTAATTTTTGTTTAATAGGATATGCCCAGACCTTATGTGTATAGTCATCAAAGAAAGTAACAAAATACTTTACACCACTTAATGACTTGCAGAGCATGGGACCACATACATGCGAATGGACAAGAGCCAAATGCTCACCCAAGCATGTCATACCGAACTTTCTATGCATATTATGTGTCTATTTTCCATATAAACAATTATCATAATACTTAATTACCCAAAAGGAGAGATCTACTCATACTGCAATAGGAGTGAAAACCAGTCTCTATGAGGGGTCATATGAAAGGAAGCTGCTAAATCTATCAGCCACCAACACTAAGTACACCCTAACAAAGCATCATTCAACTGTGAATATTAAGAGAAAAAGTTCTTCAAGAATAAAATCATCATCAAAATTAGTGTGCATAATATTAATCTCTTCAATCATAATGCTAGATTGGCTAGGGACAATGCTGCAATCATTATTTTTGCCATGTACTTTATACTTGCACTTGTCCTCACATATTTTATGGCACTGTGGCCGAATAAGTCTTGCTTTCCCACAATAATGACAGGTAAATGAGAACTTATTGTGAGATTGTCCACGTGACTGAGAACGAGATTGTTTGTTGAGAGTCCGTCCCACGATGGTCATGACGGCTCGTACCATTATTTCCTCTAATTATGAAAGCATGAGAGGTTATCAAAGCATGAGAGGTGTGGGAAGAATCGACATTCTTTCTGTTAACCTCTTCATTTGAGAGTACATCCTCTACATCCTGTAACTTTAGCCCATTCATAGGCATGTTGATACACATAGCAGTATAAAATGTATCTCATAATTCAAACAATGTAACCAAGAGGAACAAAGGGGGAAGATTATCCTTGATTTCAATCCCCTACAAAGACAAATGGCTGAGAATAGAATGAAACTTATTTAAGTGGATTGACATGGAAGTGTTCTCCTTTATGTGAAGGCCCATGAGTTGCTTCAACTAATACATTTGAGAAGTCGGGCTCTATTTGTCATAGATGTTACAAATCTTATCCCGCAAGTCCCATGTGGACTACCTATCAAAGACAACATTATATCCTAGAGAGGGACAAAAAGATGGTGGACTTACATAGCTCATCCAATTTAGCCCAATCCACTACATTAATATATTCGGGCTTAACAACCTCATCTTTCAGAGGCTTAACTTGCATTTTCTGCACTAAAACTTGCCAGATTTAGGCCTTCCAATAGCTATAGTTTGTATCATCCAACTTGTCAATAGTAAAGATAGCACTATCATTGCAACCACCAGCCATACTGAGACCAAGAAAATACACAAAAGGGAAAAACATATTGATGTAATAATTTACAAATCAACCCCAAAACCTCTATCAAATGAAGCTGAAAACAAGGGGTATTGATCGAATAATGAGCTATCCACTAATTCAATATAAAAGATTGTCAAATGGAGGTGACTGCTTGCATAAACAATGCAATAAATTTCAATTACAACATGCTAAAAATGAAGTACATGTTAATCCCATTGCAAGAAAGAAAAAAGAAAATTAAAAAGACACTGGTCAAAGAGGAAAAAGGTGGCATGATTGACAAAATAGGAGGAAAAAATACCAAAAGCGCAAGGGCAAGCGCAAAAGAGGGAAGGTGCATTTTAAATATAAAAGTTCACTCTAAATCCTTGTAAAAGAGTGGCAGGCTTCCTCTTGTGAAATTTGCAAATGTAGATGGACATGGGTGAAGGCACAATGCAAATAGGAAAGGAATAGGAAAACCAAGCATGTAAAAAAGGGATGGGTGCCCAAAGGGGATTAGGGTTTTATATACAAAGGAAAAAAGTGAATGAGGAAGCTCATTCTTATGTGTGGCCAAAACTAGCTCTCGTGTTCTTCTTCTTCTTCCTCTTGTTCTTGCTTGCTTGAGCTTGTGCTTGAGAGAGGGAGTGAGTGTGTGAGGGTGAGGGACCATGGTGGAGAAGTTCTCCATCTTCTCCTCTCTTTTTTTTCTCTTCTCTTCTCTTTTCTTGTCTTAGATGCGGCAATGGAGCTTGGAGATTAAGGATCAAGCTTGCTTGAGCTTGCACCTTGGATCATGGAGCTACCAGAGCTCTTGAGGGAGGAGACAACTCGATCGAGCATAGAGGTAAGCTCACTGCACTCGTAGGTGTGAGACCGCGTACGGCTATGGGAGAGTTAGCCATTGCACTTGACTTGAAATACTTAAAGCAATAAAAGCAATCCGTGGGTCTTGGCAATCAAGCGAGAAGTTACCACATTTTGGTTTCGTTGCCAGGACCACGGATTTAAGCTTTGAGTACTTATGCGCTTCAAATCGAGCATTGAAGCACGGTTTGTCCCAAATTGGGTGCTGGAGATAGAGAGGAAGCGAGGGAGTTAAAGAGGTGTTTGATCTCTTTTACAAGTAAAATTTTCTAGTATTTTAGATTGAGGTAAGTAGGTTGGGTTAGTATAAGTGGTTGCTTATGATTTGGATGCATTTAGGTAAGGAAAATTTAAGAAAATTAGAAAAACAAATAGTAGAATTACTATTATAAATAGGGCAGAACAAGAAGAAAAAGGGGCTTCAATGCATTGAGAGAGGAAAGAGAGAAGAAGGGGAGTGGAAGACTAAAGAATAAGGGGTTTAAGAGGCAAGGAGTGCAAAGGGGAGCTCATTTCTACATTGAGAGTTGAGAGAGAGATAGAGAGTTGGACAAGTTTGTTGCAAGGCAGCAATGAGGCAAGGAGAGCTTCAATTCATGTGACCGAGGTCATTCGGAGGCCACATGTGAGTTGTTTTGATTGCTAACCCCTTGTTTAATTCTAGAGCTTGCTATAGACTAGAAGAAAGCATCGAGCATGATACACTAGATTTTCATCAAGTTTGCGCCTGTTTTCATCAATGTGTTTGGACCATCTGATTCCCAAAATTGGACCATGCAACTACCTGAAATTCATTCAATATTCAAAATCAGATGCAATCAGATCGTCCAATCAGACAAAAATTGACTAGTCTAGAATCAAACAGCCAATTCTGGGAATTGAATGAAAAATATGCAAATTGGATGGAAAAACTAAACACCAAATTTTAACAAACTCTTACCTCACTAGACCCTGTAAGACACCCTAGGGATCTAGATTTGAGACCCGATAGTTCATGAGAGACTGCGGTCATTGACCATACCCCAATAGAGATCTGGATAGACAACCTGAATGCGCTACCCTTTAGACCACGCTTCAAAGGTATAGTAGGGATCTAGAGTGGACCTCTATGAGTGGCTGCTACTTGTACAGAAGAGCTAGCACTAGTCGAAATTGATTAAAGGGAGTGTGATCTACATTGATTGTGATTGAATTCACACATTTCATCACATAAACACTTGGAGTATACCAGAAAAGTTGAAAGCCTAGTTTCTTACTACACATTGAGAAGCATCCCACTAGCATCTGAGTGTACATAACATTGAGGATTATTTTGAATAATAAGAAATTCACACAAGATAAGATAAGCTAAACAAACCCGCTAGTAGGAGGAGACCCCTAGACATTGAATAATGGTCAAGGATTGTCAAGCTACTTAGGGAGCAACAGTAAACAACATGCAAGATTAGGGATGCAGCTCTACCCGATGGCTCGATCAATCTGATTGACATCCTAGTTGGTCAACAAGTCAAAATATGTCAGGAACCAGTGCCAACCTAGAAAATAATGAGCTTGACTTGGGATAATCATCGAACAATATCCAGAAACATTGATGACCTAATATGATGTGTGAACCAAAATGGAGCATCACGGTGGAAGCCGAGGACATCATAGCCAATCTAGAGAAAGGGAGAAGGTTGGTAAGGAAAGTGCTACTAATCATAGCCACCTATCACCAAGAGAAACAAGCTCAAAAGTTGAGCAACTCGACAAGTATCAGCTCAACAATGACCCGTATAGCTTTGTGGAGCAGTTTGAGCAAGTATGCAAGGCTAACACCTCATGGACATTGCTCAACTCGACAAATATCATCTCAATAATGACCTGTATAGCTTTGTGGAGCAGTTTGAGCAAGTATGCAAGGCTAACACCTCATGGACATTGCTCAATGTACACAAGATTTTGGACTTTGCTTAGGAGACAAAGGACGGACATGGTACACTAGTCTAGACAATGCTAAATGCAATGACTTCAGTAAACTCAAGAGTCTCTTCATTAAGAGACTCTCTAAGGCGGGATACTCTAACAACCTCATCGTTAGGTTGATGAACGTCAGTCAAAAGGACAAGGAGAATATCCAAGACTAGGTCACCCACATGCAAAGTCTCTTTTAAGAAAATCCTAGCCCCACAAAACGACCTAGCAAACGAGCAATTTTCACTGTGTTAATAAGCAGAATCCAAAGTGAAGAGGTTTACAAGGCCTTGGTGAGAAACTTGATCTTGCAAAGGGATGTGCTAGCTAGGGTCTTTGAAGATGCCATAGGAGTGGATGACCTATTCAAGGAGAGGAGCTCAAGACCCACAACTTGAGACAGCACTACCTCTAGAATCTCAAAAAGAGCTATGACCATTAGTGAAAGATCCAACTAGAGCACCCAAGATAAGGGAAAGAGTGTCGACTAGAGCCAGCACAAGTTGGAAGACAATAAGCTAGAGTTGGCTAGGCTTCAAGAGTTGATGGGAAGGCCCACATGACCTCACGTGCAATATGTGCATTGCAGAGGAAACCACCTTGTGACTGAGTACATGGACCTAGATCAAAACCTTGTGCCAATTGCGGTAGGTTTAGCCATGATGCAATGCATTGCCAATTATTGAGGCAATTTCCATACTCACAACCATACAATCAACCTTACTACCTACGAAACCTTTTGGGAGGGGGGCTCCACTATCTCTCCCAGAATCCAACAATTCAAAGCTAGTCGTCCCTAGGATGGACATCAACCCCACAACGATACCTAGACCACCTGCACCCATCATGACCCATCCATCAAGCGATCCTCTAATACATTACATAGAGGATTCGGAACGAGGACGAACCATATATAAACCCTTATGCCTTATACGACGATGAGGGCAATCCCATCTTGATGGATTTCATACCAATGCTAGTGATGGTGTTGGGCATGGGAAGAGATAGAGTTCTAGGAGGATGGAACCATGAACTGTTGAGATATCGAGCTCCACTCGTGATATGCCAGGGTGACCGTTGTGCATTTATGTCACCGACTTGTCAGTTGTAGATGCGGTTGGTACACCGCCCATGAATAATAGCTAGATGACAGCTATCCTTATCTACTCTAGTTCGTGGCTCAGTTAGTATGCCACCTTAGTTAGTTGTCTTTGGTTTGAGACCCATATATAGGGTTCTTCTATTTCTTTGTATGAGAGTTCTTTTTGGCTTACACAACTAAGAAGAGGAAAACTGTTTTCAGCCTCCACCCTTGTGTGTATTCCCCCATTGTGCAAGCAAGAAAGCTACAAGTGAGACTCCTTCCTTCTCTCCCACAATCTTGACATGGTATCAGAGCCTTGTTCGTGGTAAGGAGCTCAAGAAAGCAAGCCAAGCTCACGGTGTTCTGGTAAGTGGAGCAGTGTTGCTTTCATTTTCTGTTTTGGGAGTAGATCTCTGCAGGTAGCATAGCTGGAAATTGCAAGAGTGCATTGTCTCAGGTTGAGACGCCATTCGCGGTGAAGCAAGAGGGCAGTATATGCTGTGGGAGATAGCTTTAGCCCTCGGCGACCCTGTTTTTTTTATTTAAGGCCATTTCGGGGCCTGTTTTGGGGGCGGAAGTTTTCTGCACGCACTCAGGAAAAGGCCCAATTTTATGTTGTGCAGCCACTGTTCTACAGGTCGGTGAAAAGTTACTGTAGAAATTGCATCGTATGCCTGTGCGCAGAGACATTGGGAGCTACAGAATCATCCTTGTTGCCTGTTGATGCAAAATCGTCACTAGGAAGTGACTATGTGGTTAAATACCACTTTCGTCCATTTTGCAGATTTGCCCTTGTGAGGCTGAAGCTGTGTTCTCTGCAGTGACAAAATTTTTTGCAATATTATGTAATGGCATCTGATTCTCTTTCACAGATTGTAACTGAAAAGCTTGACAAGAACAACTTCCAAGAATGGAAGTTTAGAATGACGAATTTCCTTATGGGAAAAGGATATTGGAAATTTGTTGCAGGAAATGAAGAAGAACAAGTTCTTCCTGATGTTCCCAATCAACAGCAAATGCAGGCATTCAAAGCATGGCACGAGAGAGCCAAGAAAGTTATGTACTGGCTGTCTATCAGTATTTCAGACTCTATGATTGTGCATATTCAGGATGCAAGTACGCCAAAGGAGGCATGGGATACTTTGTCAAAAATGTATAGCACAAATACGCAAGCCAGGAAAATGCAGCTCAAGCAAGAGTTGCATAATGTGCAAAGAGAAAGTATGAGCATCAATGACTACCACATGAAGGTGAAGAAGATTGCAGATGCACTTGCTTCCATTGGGTTGCCAGTGGAAGATGATGATTTAGTTTCTGTGACCTTGAATGGTCTAGGAAAGGATTATGCACAGTTTCGGACATCCATTTCAATTCGTGAAAGATTTCCTGATTTTGAGGAGTTGATTGCTCTTCTAATTTCTGAGGAGCAGAGAAATGGTGGTGCATCTTCTTCAGGAGGAACTTCAAAAGAAACTGTCTTCTACTCAAATGCTGGAAGAGGTAGAGGCAGAGGTAGAGGAGGCCGATTTGGAGGCCGTGGTAGAAATCAGAATATGCAACAAACTCAAGAAAACCAATCCTATGGAGGAGGACGTGGTAACTCTAAAGGCAGGGGGAGCCAAAGAGGTCGTGGTGGATGGCAAAGAGGCCAAAATGCAAACAGCAATGTTGAATGCTACTACTGTGGTAAAATGGGTCATATGGCTAAAGACTGTTATAAAAAGCAGAATGACATCATGAATGGAAAATTGCAACAAGGGAATTATGCATCTTCTAGTAGACAAGGTGATGACAGAAATGAGCATTTGTTTATGGTGTAGCACATGAACAATTCTGTGACAAGTGCAGAAGAAAGCAACGATGTGTGGTATGTTGACTCAGGTGCATCAAACCACATGACAGGTCATGCAGAATGGATGGAGGATGCAAGGAAAATGGAAAAACCAGGATTTGTGGAGACTGGTGATGATACTGCACATCCTATTGTACAGACTGGAAAAATTCCTGTCTATGCAGGATGGGAAAAAGAAAGACCTGTCCGATGTATTTCATGTCCCGAATATCACCAAGAATCTGGTTTCTGTTGGTCAAATGGTTGAGCAGGGCTTGCAGGTCAGATTTAATCCTCATTGTTGCATTGTTGAGGATATGAAAAATAAAGGTCGCTTAATAGCAAAAGGAAAGAAGAAGGGCAGAATGTTTACATTGGATGCAGACATGCCTGAATTGAGTGCAGCAATGTTTGCACATGGGACCGGTGTAGTTGCAGATATCGATATCTGGCATAAACGCATTGGTCATGTTAATGTATAGCGACTTAAATCAATGCAGGCCCAAAACATTGTTGCAGGATTGCTAAAATTCAAGGTTGCAGAAATGCATAAGGTATGTGAAGCCTGTCAGTTTGGAAAACAGGCAAGGAAACCATTTCCTAGACATGTTCAAGTAAGAAGCCATTGGAATTAATCCACTCTAATGTGTGGACTACTAAAGCTGCATCTCTTGGAGGCTGTCATTATTTTGTCATTTTTATTGATGACTATAGCAGAAAAGTTTGGGTGTATTTTATGAAAAAGAAAAGTGAAGTTTTTGGGCATTTCAAAACTCTTAAAGCTATGGTTGAAAAAGAAACAGGCCTGCAAATAAAATGCCTAAGGTCAGATGGAGGGGGAGAGTGCCTCTCAAATGAGTTTACAAGGTTCCTGCAAGAGCATGGCATAAAGCAGCAATATTCATGCAGTCATACCCCACAACAAAATGGAATTGTAGAAAGGAAAAACAGGCATATTGGAGAGGTATCTCGTGCCATGCTCAACGAAAAAGACTTGCCTGATTTTTACTGGGCTGAAGCAGTTGCTATAGCAGTCTACATAATGAACAGGACTCCCACTGCAACAATACATGGGATGACTCCACAGGAGAGGTATACTTGTAGGAAACCACATATTTCTCATTTGAAAATTTTTGGTTGCATTGCCTATGTACATGTGCCAAATGACTTGAGATCCAAGTTGGATCCAAAAGCTGAGAAGTGCATCTTTATTGGTTACTCTCTGCAGCAAAAAGGGTATAGATGCTATAACCCTTCTACTCGTAAGTTTACAGTGAGCAGAGATGTTTTTGATGAGATGAGTAGCTGGTATAAACCAGTAAATGTGATTGATGATGTAGATGCACAAAACGGTAATGCTGCACAGAATTCACAGCAACAGTCACAAAATATTAGTGGACCTGGAGCGTCCTCCAGTAGTGGTTCACATTCTTCGCCATGGACAGGCAGATTGAGATCAGGAGAATCTTCTCAAAGCAATGCAGATAGTAGTATTCAAGTATCACAAAAAGGAAAAGAGAAGGTAGATCAGCCCATGTTTGATGTGAATGCAGGTCACTCTTATTTGGATGGTGAATCCAGTGGCTCAGAACAGAGCATTGATGATGAGTTGGGTATTCCTTCTATTGTTACACCTGGAGTAAGGAAGACCAGGGATGTTTTGAGAGCACCTGGGAGTGAACCTACTTTGCGCAGGTCTACCAGAGCTAGGTATCCTGTGGATAGGCTGAAATATGATGGATTTATAGCCATTCACTATGCATATATGGTCAAAGTGATACAGGAACCAGAACCCACTTCTTTTGAGCAAGCCATGGGAAATGAAAAATGGGAGAAATCCATGGATGAAGAAATGGATGCCTTGGAAGCAAATGCTACATGGGAATTGGTACCTTTTCTTAAAGGTAAGAATGCAATTGGCTGTAAGTGGGTTTATAAGGTGAAGCACAATGCAGATGGTTATGTGAACAGATACAAGGCAAGATTAGTAGTCAAGGGGTATGCACAAACATATGGCATTGACTATGAAGAAACATTCAGTCCGGTTGCAAGGATGGCAACCATAAGAACAGTCATTGCTATGGCTATATCAAAGGAATGGTCTTTACATCAGATGGATGTAAAGAATGCCTTCTTGCATGGTGATTTGCTAGAAGAGGTATATATGGAGCAGCCACCAGGTTATGTGCATGCTATTCATCCTAAGTTTGTTTGCAGGTTGAAGAAAGCATTGTATGGCTTGAAACAAGCACCTAGAGCATGGTCTGACAAGATAGGACAATATCTTGTCACTATTGGCTTTCAGATTTCCAAGGCAGATTTCTCACTTTATGTGAGAAAAACAGAGAAATGTATTATACTACTTGTCATTTATGTTGATGATCTGATTATGACAGGTGACAGTGATGAAGATATCCTTCATGTGAAAATGCTATTGAAGCAAAAGTTTGAGATGAAGGATTTGGGAGAGCTGCGTTATTTCTTGGGCATTGAGGTGATTAGATCACCAAGTGGGATACAGCTCTTGCAGAGGCAGTATGGATTGGACATGCTGTCCAAATATGGGATGACAGGCTGTAAGCCTATTTCAGTTCCTTTGGAGCAGAATGTGAAGCTGAGCACAGATGTAGGTGAGCTTCTGGAAGACCCTACTATGCACAGACGCATAGTAGGAAGTTTGATGTATATGACTATTACCAGGCCAGATTTGAGCTATGCTATTGGATTGGTAAGTCAGTTTATGCAGGCTCCAAGGAAACCGCATTTGGATACGGCTAAACGCATACTCAGGCATGTGAAGTCCACATTGCAGTATGGACTATTTTATGAGACTGGGGTTCAAATACAGCTGCATGGATACACTGATGCTGATTGGGCTGGTAGTATTTCTGATAGACGATCTGCCAGTGGATATGTGTTCTCTTTTGGGAGTGCTACAGTCACTTGGAGCAGCAAGAAACAGCCTACAGTTGCCTTGTCGAGCACAGAGGCCGAGTACAGGGGTGCAGCAATGGCTGCATGTGAGGTAGCTTGGTTACATAAGCTACTTTATGATATGCATCAATCTACAGATGGGCCAGTTGTCATTTATTGTGACAACATGAGCAGTATACACTTGGCAAATAATCCAGTCTATCATGCTAGAACAAAGAACATTGAGGTGCATTATCACTATGTGCGGGAGAGGGTTTTACTAGGTCTTATTGATCTAGTTTATGTCAGCACAGAGGATCAGGTAATTGACATATTTACGAAGGCATTGGGCGCAGAGAAGCTGCACAAGTTCAGAGACCTGCTTGGTGTGTAGGAATTGGGATTGAGCTCGAGGGGGAGTGTTGAGATATCGAGCTCCACTCGTGATATGCCAGGGTGACCATTGTGCATTTATGTCACCGACTTGTCAGTTGTAGATGCGGTTGGTACACCGCCCATGAATAATAGCTAGATGATAGCTATCCTTATCTACTCTAGTTTGTGGCTCAGTTAGTATGCCACCTTAGTTAGTTGTCTTTGGTTTGAGACCCATATATAGGGTTCTTCTATTTCTTTGTATGAGAGTTCTTTTTGTCTTACACAACTAAGAAGAGGAAAACTGTTTTCAGCCTCCACCCTTGTGTGTATTCCCCCATTGTGCAAGCAAGAAAGCTACAAGTGAGACTCATTCCTTCTCTCCCACAATCTTGACATGAACGTGTGGACTTGTGGTCACCCAGGATACGTCCCATCTTGAAGCACCAAAAGGGAGCAAGCCAATCAAGAGAAGGCTGACCTGAGATGCCTTGAGTGTGGGGTCACATACTTGTACACTGAGTGTCCTAGGCGAAAACCTTCCACTAGTTCAGCTATCGTGTCATCCATACCATTGGGACTATTTGGAGTTGAGACACTTGATGGCAAAGCCATGCCAATTCCTTTGAATGTTATGACCTACGCACAGGCAAAGCAGGCCAGTATTTCATTACTCGAACCTAGCAATTTCAACACAACTTCAATAGGGAAGAAAAGTCATAGAAGAAGAAAAAAGAGGACTGAGATAAAGATTAATCTTAAGACAGATAGTGCCACCATGTTACGAAAGGGGAAGCAAGTCCCAGACACAGAAGCAAAGACATCTGCTCCTAAAATAACAGAAAAGGAAAGTGCCAATGTTGGAGAATATCTCGATCCAAGGCACCAATTAAAAGTGGTTGATAAGGTCATAGAGTCAGTGAGAGAATCCCAAGTACACCTAAAGGATGAGAAACCCATTCTCAAAGATGAGATTAATGATCTCTCTAGTGTGAGCACACTGGTCTCGCCTACTCAGTTCAAATCAAGAGACACATCTGCACCCCATGTAACACCACATAAATAGAGCCTAGATGCCACAGGTGGATAGATACCCAAGATCATTGGCAAAAAAGTGTAGAGTCTAACGAAAATTAGATAGTTGGCAACTTGCTCATGATATTGATATCCCCCCCCCCATGACTTTGCCTTTGGGAGAACAACTTGGGCTGAACTTGATGCTATGGCAAGGGTTGAAGCAATGGGTATAACGACATGACAAGCTTGGAGTGACTGACTTGCCTGACCACAATGCAATAACACACATACCAAGCTTAACCTTGAACTCAGTGCCTAAATCTTTGCATGTAAATGTCTTTTGGGAAGGCACAGAGATGCACACAATCTTTCTTGTCAATGCATCAGGAGATGCTACAAGAAAGGGAATTGTAGATACGAGAACTGTGGAGTCAATGTGCTCAGCCATGCAGTCTTACAGGCTTGGAGTAACCCACCTATGGAGACTACAAGGTTTAATGTCATGCTAGCTAGCAAAATGAAGGTCAGGATGTTTGGAGTATTGAAGGACTTGCCCTTGAATATAGCAGGAGTCTAGTTCTCAGTGAACTTCATAGCCATGAAGGGAGTGGACTACGACGTCCTACTGGGCTGACCATGGATGTAAAATGCACAAGTGATAGAAGATTGGGGTAATGGTCTCATATTCTTAGGCAATAGATTGGAGGCTGTAAGAGTCAATATGGATACTTGGAAGACCACATCGATCAATCTAGGTGCCATCTCCGTTATCTTAAAAGGAGAATCACAAGTTAAGAATTCTTATGGGCCACTAACGAAGTATATCCCTTGCCTCGAGGGGATGAGCGAGACTGGATGCATGTGCTAGTCACCATTCGACATTCTATTTCTCAGATGACGAAGAGGATTATAAGTAGGTTGCAAGGACAACTAGTGAGTCCCACAAAGTCCCACCATCAATACCACTCGGCATGATGGCTAGGAGCTCTAGCAATCAACTAACACTAGCACACCCACCACACGAGCCTCCAATGCTAAACCTACCTATAAACATAAGAGTAGCCACTATCACTGAGATTGAGGAAGAGGATGAGGAAGAAGTGGCACTACATACCTACACATATTGGCCACTAGTCACACAACATGTGTCTTTGACGCGCTTATTGATGAGGGAGTTGACTATGATATCCTTACACATAACCATTAGATCCTCATTGGTCAGCCCCAAGTGTAGCCTACTAATGCTAAACTCAACCCATTTGGGGGGCAATCCTACTCACTAGTAGGAAAGTGTAAAATAGCGGTCTCTATCAACATTGAAAGCCTTCCCATGACCTTCTACGTGATGCCTAGCACCAAGACCATTGGTAAGGAATCACTGCTAGGATGTGCATTCAAGAAACAAGCACACTGTAATGTCAACTTTGACTCACAGTGCATTCACCTCGCCATTGGCAATGTTTCAATAGTGACAGATTTCAACAAGGGCAGTGCGGCTCCATCGCAACCTCCTGGAATGCCACCAGTATAACTTGTCCCAACCTACCAAGACAAACTACCCACAACCTAAAGGAGCCACACCCAAGACCACTAAGCAATAGCTCGAATGGGCACCCAAACGCTAGCCGTAGTTGCCCATAAGCCAAATTGCATGAACCTGTCACCATAGAGCATCATGCCCTAGACCTAGGAGGCAAAGCTGGCACTACAGAAGCAGACAAATGGTCAAGTTGTCATGGGTACCCAAAGACCTGTTGCACGCCCAAGGCTACTATGAAGGCAACAACTAGATTTGGTTGCCCAAGACTATGAGCGGCACGCAAGTCCCTCCACCCAGGCCCTCTAGCCCATCTCCACCAAACATTAAACCAACAAGAACTAAGAAACCAATTGATCCAAAAGGAAGAAAACCCATCGATCCCCAATATTTTTATCGACCAAAACCACAACCAACTACCCCTAGACAAACTCAACCTAACATTTCTAGTGTTCCCACTGCTCCATAGGTAGCAAGTAGTACATCAACTGAGCCACAACACCAACCCATGACACAAGTGGCTAACAAGCACCCCATTGAATAGCCCAGAAGTCATGCATCAGTAGTGGAGTTATCTAGCTCAACCAAACCCTAAACTCTCCAAGGCCTTGGACCCTCCTATGAGCAAAGATCTATCCTTGCCTTGGCCTTGGATCTCACCACAAATAAGGGGGATGCTCTAGTCATTTGCATCAAATGCTTGGATGCCACCTTCACCATACTTGCAGATATGAATGGTTGGATTTAGGCCTCCTCGACGAGACATTAGCAATGGAAGTGCTCTCCTTGCCATCAACTTTGGAGGAATATGAGTTTGTATTCATCAAGATTCTAGAGGTATTCAAGGAATTGATCACCAACAAGATCTCTCGAGAGCAAGCTCACAAAAAATGGCTAATCACATCAAATATTAGGAGCAAAGTCTCTACAACAAACTAGAAGAGCTGATAAAGCTAGCTAACTCTAACTCTTCATTTCTACCAAAATGGTATGCTCTACATCTCCAATGGGAACAAGAGCGGTGTCAAATTATGACGAATGTCAAAGCAGAGATGCGCAATCAAAATAGCTTAGTATGACCCTACCTATGTGGCTTCTATCTTTTTTAGAGTCTTGGCCATCACGTGCAAATGACCTTTAGAGGAATATGTCATGGCCCATCCCTATTTTGATCGACTCTTGACTGAGGAAGAACTACACATTGCTAGCAAGATGAACTTTGGAGACTTCCTAACCAATTTCCTAACCTACATTACACAAATAGGAATTAGGCCTCAAATAATGGAGAGTCACTCCCACTTAGAGTATAACCCACAATTCTATGGTTGGCTCATGAAGAAATAAAGCACTATAAGTAAGTGCTTCGTGCCCTTAAGAAGGATTTTCATCATTTTTGGGGGGTAGGGGGTAAGGTGGAAAAGAAAACATGACATGAACTCCAAAACTTCAAACCAAATTTCAAAAGCAAAAAAAAGAGTCAAAAGCAAAAAAGGACAAATAATGGGAACTTGTACTTGAAGAAAATCTTTTATGGATTGCTTGAAGAATAAAAATTTGCTATTCCCTACTAGAACATCGCACCATTCCATAATGTTTGATCTTAAACTTTTTTATTTTTTGCAAAAAGTACTCTCAAAGGAGCTAATTGTAAACTATTATGCCATAATAGGAACTTGAGATGGCAGGCCAACTCTCGTTGTCAGATGAAGAGCACAACAAGTATCGATTAGCCACTAAAATGCAAGTCTACAACCAACTAAAGCACCATAGTGTCAACAATTTGAGAGAGCTGGTGAACAAGAAAGGTGCAGTGAGACAAATAGTTGATAAGTGCAGTCTACACAGATACATGGAAAAGGTTGGCCAAAAATTTGACCGCGGTAGATACATAGAATTCCTAAGAACTTTTGGCATAAAAAGGAACATTGACATGATGACCATCACACAAGGTGAAACCTCTAGAAAGGTGGAAGTTGCCCTTAATCTAAAAATTGTGGAGAATGCACTAGGATTAGTGGAGAAGCCAAAAAAGAGGCCAAAAAGGGATGTGTACGGAATGTTGGGGATGGACAAAAAGAAGGTTTACACTAAATGACGGAATCTGCCTTGCTAATATTCTGGACCCCACCATTTTCCTACAGGATAAAATAGTCTCCACACCCTTTTCTCAAGCCATAGATATAATGCTCTCATGAACAAAATAGTCATACCATTGCTAGAGAGTCTTGTAGCCAATGCCTTGGACAAGATAAATTGGAACACCTATGTCTGGAAGACAATACAAGCATTGGCAAAGGTTCTAGCCACAACACCAAGGGTGGCAGAAGGGAAGTCTTTGGCTACCATAGTGGAGACCGAGAGAAAACAACCTACCTCCAAGGCTTCGACTATAGGCTTTGGGGGAGTGTTAATTGCCATCGTTCAAGAAGCTTTGGGGGAGGAAGAAAGAGAAGTAGCAGAGGAGATCCTAGAGTCATCACCAATCTGAGAGGAGCATCACTCTTTCACCCAAGCAAGCCTAATCATCTCACTTTCAACAAGAGAATAGGGGGAATATGAAGTCCAAAGGAGCATCAGGAAACATGGAGAGAGTTGCTAATGAAAAGGAGAATGACCAACCATCTCAACAGCAAGAAGCCTCGAGCAAGAGGATAGTTAGTGTGAGCAGCAAGGCTCAATATTATCGAGCCAAGGGGAGAGAAGAAAGATCACTCTCGAAATCCCCATAAGAAGAACTCAATCCACCTCCAAGGAAAACAAAGAGCTGCAAAGGGTGGAGGAGAAATCGAAGAGGCTATAAGAAGAGTGTAGGAAAAGGCAAGAAGAGGAGGAAGAACGATTGAGGCGACAGGAGGATGAGGAGGAGATTGCTCTAGTGAAAATAGAATCAAAGATTTAGCCTACAATCTAGCCCATTGTGAGAGTGAATACCTCCTAGTGGAAAGTAAAGTTGGGCGGATTTCAAGACAGGAATGCTAGAGCAATGACGTGCATTCTTGAGCACAGCATTGAATGTCATGTAGTCAAGAGGAGAAGAGGCATTGGAACAAATAAAAATAAAACTAGAGCTAACAAGGAGAGCGTTGTAACATGGACTCCATGCCAGTATGTCCAAGCCTAGCATCAGCTTGGGAGTAGAGGAGCAACATGCTCACCTAATCTCAATTGGCTTAACCACACACAGGAACTCTCCTTGCTAGGGATTGGGGAGCCAGAACAATAAATGCAACCACCTCAACAGGAGCCATTGGAGCTTCCAAGAAGAAGGGCCTAATTCTGAATCAAATCAACAAGAGAAAGAATGAGTGTAGGAACCAAGCCCCCCTCTGTGGCCACAAGTACACCTAGAAGAGCAAAGGGCTACATGCCAAGCCATTCATTCCTTGGAAACGAGCATCAGGATAATGTCTAGCATATTCCCTTCCAATGAATCTTTTTAAAAAATGATTTTTTTAAATAAAAATAGAGAACAAAGAAAAAACCTACACATAGCAAAAGGAAAGGAACAACGAGCTTTCCCATGTAATATCAAAATGCCACAAAAACTGCACCTAGGGGTTCTCAAGTTAGATGCCTCTAGTGACCCCAGTTGGCCACACCATACTTAACCCCCTAGCCTTCCATGTCTCCCCACTTCACACTTAGGCTACATCAAGGGCAGGACACGCCTAGGGAGTTTTTGCTAGACTTGTCTCCATAAGACACGCCCACAGCATCTCCCATGTACACAAATTGGGTCCTCAAGTGTGGGACAACACCATAGGCTTCCTTGAGGTTCAACCCAACTCCCAGTTTCACTAGTACGAATACCCCGCGCACTGCACGGTGAGGTAGAAACAGCCCTAGGAAGTGCACTTTCTTTGTCTTTTTCAGGTACATTGAACAACTACGATCAACCACCGACATCGAAGGCCCCCCCATTACCCAATCAAATATATCCTTGATCTCTGCAATCTCTCATCCAATTTTTTGATGCTTCTTCTCCACGTCCAATCTCCATGAAACCCCATCACTAACCCACATGGTAACCTTTCAACCACCCAAGCCCTCATCAACAAGTGACCGCAAGTGCCATGGAATTGGCACTCAGCTAGGAGGAAGTAATGTTAACCCCAGTGCAAGAAAGCAAAAAGAAAATTAAAAAGACGCAGGGCAAAGCGGAAAAAGCATCCCAATTGAAGAAATAGGAGGAAGAAAGGCCAAAAACACAAGGGCAACCTTACTCTCTAAATCCTTATAAAAGAGCACAAGGCTTCCTCGTGTGCAATTTGTAAATGTAGACAGATATGGGTGAAGGCACAATGCAAATAGAGAGGGAATAGGAAAAGAGGACCTAGGCTAAAATGGCCGGGCATGTAAAAAGGGGATTAGGGTTTTGTGTAAAAAGGCAAAAAGTGAATGAAGAAGCTCATTCTTGTGTGTGGCCAAAACTAGTTGTCCTTCTCCTCTTCATCTTCTTCTTCTTGCTTGCTTGAGCTTGTGCTTGAGAGAGGGAGTGTGAGAGAGTGAGGGAGTGAGAGAGTGAGCGTGTGATGATGAGGGACCATGGTGGACAAGCTCTTCATCTTCTTCTCTCTTCTTATTCTCTTCTCTTATCTTATCTTGTCTCACGCATGGAAATGGAGCACGAAACTTGGAGCTTGAGGATCGAGCTTTCTTGATCTTGCCCCTTGGATCATGAAGCTACCGGAGTGCTTGAGGAAGGAGGCAAGTCGATCGAGCATGGAGGTAAGCTCACTACACTCGTAGGTGTGAGCGTGTACGGTTATATGAGAGGTAGCCATTGCACTTGTTGGCTTGAATGCTTGAAGAAATAAGTGGTCTATGGGTCTTGGTGGCTGAGCAAGAAGTTATATCAATAAGAAATCAATGCCAAAGAGGGGTAATCATTGGTACAAGACAACAAACTGCAACTGCCAGGAAATGGTTGCAACTACCAGTGAGTTAATATGTGACTGGCATCGAGAACTATCAAAGGATTAATGTGTCAGACTGATATATATCCCATAGGCATAACCATCATGCATAGAGTAGGTCTTGTGGGTGACAAAAGTAACCAACCAAAGGCACAATGGACTAAGCAATGTAACAGATGATCAATAAATAGTGGACCAAGATGCATATATCACTTACAACAATGTGACATAGATAGGTGCCAGCCCAAAAGCAATGTTAGATCAACCCAGTAAGCATCAACTGCGTACATAAAACATGATGAGAGCATGTACATGTCATCAAGTCCCATGGTCTTACTATAAGATCTTCAAGCTCAACTGCATAATCAAATGCTCAATCTAACATCCAAATGTTGAGTACTGGCTCCCATTGAAACAAAATTCAAATTCAAAAAGAGCAAACAAAGCTCAAAACATCACGTGAAAGGTACCCATACATCCAAGATCCAAGTAGCATATATCTAGGAAGAGCATCCAACCCAAGTAACTTGCAAAGCTCTTATTATACATCCAATGACCAAACATAACACTAAATGGCAGGCAATGGAAAAAGTCAAAGCTCCAACTTAGCTCAAGAGCATGTAAAAAGCATAACCAAGCATGTAAGATCAATGATATACCCCAATGTAGCATCCAAAGAGCTTAGGAAGCATCCAATAGTAATAAGCATACAAGATCCCTGATAAAATAGTATTCAACCCTACTTATTTACAATAATTAAAACCTCTATAAAATTGAGCAAACGAGTACTCGTATCAGTCCAAGAAGCATAACTACATCATTGATAATCTCAATATTACATGGGGGTCTAAATTACACCTCACATGAATCTTAGATACATTCCTCATGGGCTAAGTACATTTTAAACACATTCCTAATGGGCTAAGTGCAATTCCTAATGGACTAAGTGCATCTCCTCTTTTTTCATCAAATAGGAGAAGATTCATATGAAGCTAGTTGAAGAGCAACTAGAGCCATATTTCAATAGTTGTGTGGGGTAAGTAGGACCATTTTTTGGGGTCTTTGATAGAAATGACCTCTATTCAATTATTGATATCCAACATTTCGATATGGAATAGGATAGGGAAGCCCTCTTGGGGTTTCTATGGTAGGCTGTATTAGCACATAATGTGGGACCGGCCTTTCCTTTATTCAAATGTCACTAAAAGAATAAAGAATGAAGTGATGATAGTGATGGGTACCGACCACCTACATTGTACAGGTGTGCAGGTAACTAATACATGATGCGGCTACTATCAATGTAATTAATACATGGGCGGCTAGGCATAGGCACCTTTATCCCCACCAACATAAAAGATCAACCAAAAAAAGTGTAAGGTGATGGACTTTACTAACAATAGGGTGCACAAGTCTAATATTTATTTCCCCCATTGGAGTCTTTGTGTTCAAGATATTATGACTTTGCAATAGCAAGTGCATTGTGTTATTCTATGGGAAATGTTTCCTTTGACGATGAGTTTAATAGTTGGTTTGTTAGTAGCTTCCAAGTCCATGTTGGCCTGGTTTACGAGAAGTCTATGGGAAAAGAGTTCTACCTAGCATTTCTAGGGTCTCAAAAAAGAGAGAGATTGGGTTTTATCATGCTCAATGGGATTTAGATGTAATCTAGTGTATTGTTTACCTAGGTCAGTTGCTTTCTCACCTCATGATGTCCTACTCCTTAGCCAATCTAGGAATCCTTCCTTAACTTGCATGCCATATTGGAGGGAGAATTTTGAACAATTGCTTCTACATTGGGGCAAGGATTTGTATATCCTACCTTTACCTTATAACCCTAGAGGAGAAAGAAAGGATTGTGTTTATGGGATCGATAGAATGAGGCCCCATTAATTTTTAAAATATTATCAAAGTATTGAAATTGTGTGTGAGGTCAAGTTTCCTCACATTCGAGATGCATATGTTACCATTGCCATAAATCAAGGCAAATTACAAGACTAGAAAGATAAAGGCAATATTACAAGATAATTGCCATCAATGCTTAGGTTAAGGAGAAGTATGGTGAGAGCAACAAGGACACATTATGAGACCAAAAAGAGAAAGTCAAGAGTAAATATGGTCTAGTTATAGAAAGTAATGTTGGGACATTGCAGAAGAGGGATGAACATGTGCATGTTAAAGATGTGGACAAAAAACCACAAGAATTGCAGAGTAAAAAGGCCAACAAGTGGAATAAGAATCATTAGGTAAGATATCACAATGAAGAGGGGACAAAGAAAATGAGACACCTTCAAAAAAAGGGGCAATCAAGGTAGCAACAATGAGAAGGGAGATCAAAAGATGTAAAAACAAAGCTCAAGAGTCCGGCAAGGAGGCTACAAGCCTTTACAAATGTGTATGGCCCATTGGGAAAGTTGGATTCTAACTTATAGAAGTTCCTTGATGGAGAGAGCCTCAATGAAGTTTACCTTAACAAGTTGAATGTTTAGGAGTTTTGCTTTGAAAATAGATAGAATGTGTATCAAAAATTTCTTAGAACTAGGAAGCTAGATGTTCTTATGATTCAAGTTCTCAAAATCTCACCCAATCAACCACTAGCTATAGAGGTGAAGGGCTCCCAATATAAATAAATCTCTAAATAGGATTTTACATGTGGATCACATGGGGTGAGAAGGCCAACTAGATAGATTTTACATGAATAATGATCTAGGAATGGTTCTCCTTGGATGTTAAATATGGGATATTGTTTGAGCACATAGATTGATATGGTTAGATGATCATGGTGATATGTAGGTTCAAGTATGTGAGAAGAGCTTCCAAGGAACCTCTCTCCTTGATCTTTAATTTAGCATTCTTGTAGACTCCATGGTTTGTTGAATACATGAAGATTCTATGGCAGAATAGTGCAACTTTGGGAGTGATCCGGAGAGCAAGTGGTGGAGGTGTATTAGGGTGATCAAAAACCTTAGAAAGGAACATGGGAGGGCTAAACTTGTTGTAGAGTGGGCATATGGAAGTAGCCATTTGTTCTAGAGGTCTTGTGTTTGATTGTATTGTTATTGATATTAGTGACTGTTATTGTCATCACCTATTACAAGATGTTGAAAGTCACCTTCAGATGTGGAAGGATAGTTGATTTTGGACTTCTAAGATATTGTGACATAGTTGCATTAGTATAGCTTTGGATCCCATGGTTTCCAAACTAGTAGATTCTCTTTTCTCTGATACTTTGAAGGTGATTGGCCTAAATGGATATTTTTAGGCTCCTTCAAACATAGAAGGACCATTAGCTAGGGTTGTCCATTATCCCCACTTTTTTTTACCTTGATTATTGAACTACTAGATCACATAAATCATAAATTATAGATTGGGATGGTTAGAGACACTTGCCACTCCCTATGGGAGTACACAAAGTAGATGATTGATGCAATGTTTTGTAGGGATTTCAAAGTTAGAATGAAGCAATTAGATGTTGCACAAAAGATATTTTAAGCTTGGAAATTAGTTGCATCTCAACTACAATGGCAAGCTGACAAGGTGAGCACAAGGGATGCATCACTAAATTAGTACTTATGATGGTAGAGTGAAGCATTGGATCAAACATTTTTCTTGGTTGTAATAAAATCAAGCTTATTCAAGGCTATTAGTACCAAGGGGATCAATAGGTGGTTGGATATTTGGGACCCCAACCAACTTGGCTTTTATCAAATCGATGCCTTAAAGGAGAAGTTTCATCTAAATGTAAAGGAAGCAAAATGGTTGAAAGTTGTGATGTCCGAGCATAAAGGGTCATGGCCCATTGCATTAATGGAGACCCTCTAAGATGGAGGACAACTTCAAATGGAAAGGAAGCAGACTCTTTGAAGAAAAGGAAGGATTTTAACTAGTATCATGGGGAATGGATTGTAAATACAACATTGAATTGGATGAAGGAAGATCTCATAGCCATACCATGCACATGGAAAAGAAGATTGAAAAGTGCTTGGTGATCTGTTCCATCATACAAGCTTAATCTAATCATATGGACAATCATGGCAAAGAAGCTACCTAAAACGACAAGATTAAAAAAGTGGGTATCTCCCCTATGCCCAAAAGACAAGAGGAGTCTGTGAAACACATGTTTTGGGGTTGTTCAAAGGTCTAGAAGTGTTAGAAAAATTACAATAGTTTATGGAAAAGATAGAAATTCATCACAACATTAATTTCAAACAAGGATTTCTTAGTGATAGAGGGGATATGAATGAAGAATCCTAGAAGATTTAGGCCATTCTCAAAGGGGTCATGAGCAAATTGATCTTGCTACTTAGGAATACCATTTTTTTAGTAAAGATAAGAGTACTTTTGGCTTGGTAGACACTATTTTTGGTAATGCTTTAGATGAAAGCCTTGAATACTTGGGATTTTGAGGAAGAAATCTAGATCATTTAAAGCCATAAGGAAAATTCTTTTAAAGATGATCTTGTCCATATAACAATGTTGTAAATACTACTTTCATATAATGCAATCAATTACCACATTAAGGATCAGTGGTATGATGCATAGCATTAATATATAGATTTGTATGGGAAAGAAGATAGAAAGGTTACCTTTGTGCATTTTGTTGGTATTTTGGAAGAAAAGGGAAACAACAATGCCTCCATCCCTTCTCTAATATTCCCATATCTATGCTTCATTTGTTGATTCCATCCAAATCCATTGTTGAAAGTGATCTCCACATACCATTATGGCACCTAAGAGAAGAAGAAATGTGGATATGGAATCCACACATGATGGAGAATAATGTCGAAGAAAATTTGACCACAATCATCTCCATTGTGGCAACCGATGAGGGACTAAGCAACCTCTCATTGTCAAGCCAACAAGTCCAAATTTTTCAGGGCGTTAATAAGTTATTGAGTTACTCCTAGAATTGTTACATTTATTAAATGATTATAAGGAAGATGAGCATGTCAATGTTGATAATGTTGATCTCACACTTATTTATATTTATTAATTGATTGAAGTTGCCATGAGAAGTAAAGTATGGATGGGTTGCATGCTACAGATTCATGACAATAACAAAGGCACATGAAAAAAATTCAAAGCTATTGATTCGCATCCATGTTCATTGTAATATTTCACCATCATGAAGATGCTTGAAATGAAAGGTGAGAAGGATCAAAGCTTTCTTGGAAGTGAGCTATGGTGGAGAGCAAGAGCAAGAAGATAGAGAGACACAAATGGGAACTCCAACAGTCATAATGTGTGATCGGGCCTTCCTTTATTCAAACTGTCACTAAAAGAATAAAGAATAAAGTGATGGTGATGGGCGCCCGCCACATGCAGTGTGCAGTGGCGGGTACTATCAGTGTAGTAATACATGGGCGGCTAGGCAAAGGCGCCTTTATCCCCAATAACTTCCCACTTAAAGGTGAATCTGTCCCGGTAAGGAGTGAAAAGAAAAAGAAAAGACAGTACAATGTACACGTGTACAACAGGATGAGGAAAAACGTCATCTCATCCAATGCCCATCAATCTCCTGAGGAAGGCAAAGCGCTCAGTAGTGAGGCTTTTTGTGAGTAGATCTGAGGAATTTTTGTCAGTGGAGATCTTGACAAGGTCAACAGACTTGTTCTCCATGACCCCACGTATGAAGTGATACCTCACCTCAATGTGTTTCGTCTTCGAATGGAAGACCAGATTTTTGGCTAGATGAATAGCACTGATAGAATCCGAATGCAGCGTAGGCATAGTATCAATCCCAAGGTCATGAACCAAACGGCTCAACCATATGGCCTCCTTGCAAGCCTCATTGGCCGCAACATACTCGGCCTCAGTGGTAGAGAGATCCGTACACTTCTGAACCCTGCACATCCAAGAAACAACACCTCCAGAAGTGGACTTCCTTCTATCTGCATGTCTTGCATAATCGAAGTCTGTGTTGCCCACAAATCCTGTATCCTGGCTGCCATAGAAAATACACATATCTGTTGTGCCCTTCAGGTACCTCATGATACCCTTTACGGCATCCCAATGCTTTTTGCTAGATGTAGCTATATAACGTGCCACAACACCAACTGCAAAGGCAATATCTGGACGAGTGGCTATCATGGCATACATCAAACTGCCCACGGCTGATGCATAAGGGATCTTGACCATCTTAGTCCTATGCTCATCCGTCTGTGGACAATCAACTTGTGAAACCTTCACATAAGAAGGTAATGGACAGCCAATAGACTTTACGTCCTGCATGCGGAAACGCTCAAGGACTTTATGAATGTACTCCCTTTGTGAGAGGTAGAGTAGTCCCTAATGCCTGTCGCGCTTAATGCACATACCAAGAATGTGAGAGGCCTGTCCCAAATCCTTCATCTCAAAGCTCTTCTTCAGCTGAGATTTAAGAGCATACATCTCATCATGAGCTTTCCCTGCTATCAGCATATCATCCACATAAAGTACCAAAATAAGCAATGAGCCATCACGGGCATGGGCTTTCTTCGTGTAAAGACACGGATCCATAGCACTCCTACTGTAGCCCTGTGACTGCATAAAGGCATCAAACTTATGATACCACTCCCTAGGTGCCTGCTTCAAGCCATAAAGACTTTTCTTCAACTTGCACACTAGGTGCTCCCTGCCAGGTTCTGCAAAGCCCTTAGGCTGCTCCATGTATATCTCATCACGCAAATCCCCATGCAAGAATGCAATCTTGACATCCATCTAATACATGTCCAAGTCAAGCTGCGCGACTAAGGCCAAAACCAAGCATAGGGTGGTCATCTTGACCACATGAGAAAAGATTTCATCAAAGTCAACTCCATGCTCCTATTTAAAACCCTTAGTGGCAAGTCTTGCCTTATAAGCCGGCTTGGGGTTTCCAGGGGTACTTTTTAGCTTGTACACCCATTTGCATGGCAAAGTCTTCTTGCCCTGAGACACGGCAACCAAATCCCAAGTCATATTCTTGTGCAAGGAGTCTATCTCAAACTGCATAGCTCTCTCCCAGGAGTGACGGTCACCCTTGCGCATAGCCTCATCATAGGTGAGAGGCTCTCCTACATCTGTAACTAAGAAATAATGCATCGAGAGCTCAAATCTATCAGGGGGACATCTATCTCTAGTAGACCATCTCACTGCAACAGGCTCTGCTGCCTGTCCAACACTCTGGCCATGTGTACCAATTGTTGCGGTAGGCTGACCATCTGGTTGTGTGGGCTGTACTGGGGTACGAGGCTCCTCCCGAAATATAACCCTGCATATCTCTACCACCTTCTCAAGCTGCCTATGCATCTTGTCTTCATGGAAGACTACATCATGGCTGCAGATGACTTTTTGCACTTGCGGATCTTAAAGGAGGTGGTAAGCCATCTCGCCTGCATCCCCATAGCCAAGGAAAATGCATTTTACACTCTTAGGATCCAACTTAGTATGCTTGTCTTTGGGCACATGGCAGAATGCCTCACATCCAAAGACATATAGATGCACATAAGACGGAGGTTTCCCAATCCATACTTCCTCTGCAACCTAGAAATCCAAACCACTAGAAGGTGATCTATTTATGGCATGCACATCTATACTGACTACCTCAGCCCAAAAGCTCTATGGTAATCCTACATGGCTAAGCATACTACGTGCACGCTCCTAGATGGTTCTATTCATCCGCTTAGCCAAACCATTCTGGGATGGGGTATAAGGGGCGGTCAATTGATGCTTAATACCCCTCTCGTCACATAGTTGCTCAAAAGCACGTGACACATATTCTCCCCCATTGTCAGTCCTAAGGCATTTCAGCCTATGCCCAGCCAAGACATCGAACTTAAGCTTAATGGGGTAAGCCCAGACTTTATGCGAAAAATCGTCAATGAACATCACAAAATACTTTGCACCACCCATAGACTGACAAGGCATGGGCCCATAGACATCCGAATGTACCAATGCCAAGGGCTCACTCAAGCGTATCCTACTAGACTTCTTATGTGTATTCCTAGTCTGTTTGTGATAAAGACAATGCTCACATGAATCAAAATATGCATAGTCAAGAGGCGATAAGTACTGCAAACTAGAAAGCATTTCATTCCCTTCAAGGACATATGGCCCAAATGGGCATGCCAAAGAGATACATGTGGGATAGAACCCACTGACAAAACATGGTCAACAGAGGACCCATCAACTACAAGAGGATAGAGGTTGCCAACTTTGGCACCTCTAGAAAGCACAAGTCTGCCACATGGGTGATCTTCCAGGTAGAATCCCCAAATGAAACATGAAACCCAACATCATCAAGCTTCCCTGCAGACATAAGACTACGTGTAAGAGCGAGTACATGACTTACATCTTGTAACAAAAAGGTACTGCCAGTAGAGAACTGCAGTTGTACATCCCCAATGCCAACAATAGAAAGTGACTTGTCATCACCCAAGCAAACTGCACCAGAGATAGTGCGCTAGGAGTGGAACCACTCACGGCATGGTGTAACATGAAATGAAGCACTAGAATCCAAAAGCCAGCACTGCGCATACATAGAGTGAACATCGGTCAATGATGTAGCATCACAAGAACTAGCTGCAAGTATGTACTCCTCGTCGGAGTCATCAGTCTGCATGACATTTATCTCCTCGATTTTCACACTGGATTTCATAGGCATAATGCTGCGATCAAAGGACTTTTTCTGTAGTTTGTCTTTCCCTTTCTCTTTGCACTTCTCATTGCGCAACTCATGACACTGTGGGCATATATGACCCTTTTGCCGCAAGGATGACATGTCACATTAGCATTTCTCCCACAAGACTTGCTACGTGACTTAGACCTAGACTTCTACAAGTCTTTGCCATGGCCATTCCCACGGTCATTCTTGCCATTACCATCTCTGTCTCTAATAGTCAAAGCATGCGACACACGAGAGGCATCCAAGTTCTTACAATCGATCTCTTCCTGCAGAAGAGCACTCTCTACATCATACAAGTTCAAAATAGTAGTAGGAGCACATAAGGCAATGCGAAATACATCCCATGACTCACTTAGAGTCCCAAGAAAAAACAATGGAGCAACCTCATCATTAAAGGTAATACCTTGTGAAGTCAAGTTCTTGAGAATAGCATGGAACTCGCTCAAGTGAGCAGACATCGTCATATTCTCCCTCATGTGCAGGTCCATAAGTTGCTTCAACCAATACATCTGACTTGTTGGACTTTTCTTATCATAGAGATTTGATCGTATCCCAAAGCTGCCAAACACTCTGTGCTTCCTCAACCACATTGTAATGCACCTGTTCCGTGAGAGACAAGATGAGGGTGAACTTGCATAATAACTCATCAAGCTCATCCCATTCGTCTTCAGTCATAGTTTCAGGCCGCTCGCCATGCATCCTTAGTGGCTTTATCTGTGATTTTTGCACCAATACCTGTCAAACTTGGCTCTTTCAATAGCCATAATTTGTACCATCAAGCTTAGTGATGTTAAAGATAGCACTGTCAGTGGAAGAAGAACCCATAATGAAGTCCAAAACAGTGCATATAGTTCAAAACTGCTTGTTGTTTTTTGCTGTAAACAGTCAAAAATACCACCAAAACCAAGGCAAAATGACCACGAACCGATAGTAATGATGTTGCCCACCAAGTACCATCAAAAGTACATAAAATCAGGATGATTCAGAATGAAAATTCCACATCAATCCATACATAACTGCTTGTTGTAATAAATTACAATCAGGTACAATGAGAGCAAACAATAGGTAAAATAAATGCACCAAGTCAACCATTGACTGTCAAAGCATAACTAGCATCAAGCGGACATAAATCAGCATATGACAATCATATGGACATTGAGCAAACACCCAAGCATGTCAAATGAATCCGTTAGTAAGCCGGCACACCCCCTGTGTAGTAGGGAAAAGTGTACACAACACTGGCAAGACCTAACACAAAGAGGTGTATGCTAAGGGAGTGTGAAGTCCAAATCAGCCCGAGAACATGTATGCGGACCACGGCATATCAACCATGCAACATCCAAGTGAAGAAGATCCCAATCTCAGAAGACTCAAAGCTCAATAGCATTAACCACCTGCTCAATGTCTGTCAAACATCCAACGATACACCCACTAGCACAAAAGCCATATGGATCAAGCCAAGAAGCTCAAGAAGGGCATATGAGAGCACCAATGACAAAAGATCCAAGACCAGACATCATGAGCATATAGGCTCTGTAGCCTCCAATTAGAGCATCCATAGACATCAACTGTATCCCAAATACAACTCTGGCAAGCCAAGAAATATCCCAAGTAAGTTCCAGGAAGCCAGATGCACGCTAAGACAAAGCACTAGTAGCAATCGGTTCTAAACAATGTAATGAGCATGTAGTAGTGGCATAGGCCAAGCATGTCAAGATCGGTCAGACATAGGTAACATACATGCCATATGTACATCCAAGACAGAGCATCAAATGCATTCCAAAGCCGAGCTCAAGCTCAAATGAAGATCCAAAACCAAAGACAAGCTTGACGTTGTACCCCGAAGGTCAATACTTCATTGCATATCCCAAAGATATAGCCCGAAACCAATAGGCATAACCAAACTAGAGGTAAAATAACCTGTCATCCAAGTAGCATAAATCCCAACCAACAATGAAGTGTCCGCATCCAAATCAAGGCTCAATATCTCTCAAATAACATATCCGAGCATAAACCATGATGACCAAGCATCAATACATCCAACATGACACCCGAATGTCAACAAAGAGCATTATGCATAAGCTGTCCCTGATAAAACCTTGCTACCCAAACAATGTACAGCAGTAAATCCCTGCATAAATCGAGCTATGGAAGCTCAAACTGAGTCTGACAGCATCTCAAAACATTGGGCAAACATCCCCAAAGTATCTGGGCATCAAATACCAAGCCTTGGGAGCAACACATAAGCTAAGAGCATGACATTTTCTTGATGTAAATCAACTCAGATCTGTTATAAAAAATGTTATGATCAAAATTTGGCAGATCTGATATCTCCATCACGTATGGAGTGTGCCAAAACCCCAAGTTAGACTCTTACCTTTCCTAAATCGGGTTTCGAATGCCCGAGATATGAGAAAAAATGAGATTTTTTAGCCAGATTTTGAAACAAGCACAAAAAAAACGCGAGCTGACTGTGGGGCCTACTAGTTATGATGAGGATAAGGGGGAAAATGGGGGCATACAAGCCAAGGAACACCTGCAAAGAGCTTATGAGGGCCGGGGAGAGGCGGGAGATGAAATCTTACTTCGGGGGGAAGAAGCCATGGCTGGCATTGAAGCTCCAAACTCTAGGTCTTCAATCTGGGCTGAAGTAATGCCGAGCCAAGCTCCATGATCAAGCTCTAATCCAAAGCTCTGATACCAGTTGAAAGGTAAGAAAGATTGAATCTTTCTTGGAAGTGGGCTATGGTGGAGAGCAAGAGCAAGAAGAGAGAGAGACACACACAAATGGAAACTCCAACAATCACAATGTGTGACCAACCTTCCTTTATTCAAACTATCACTAAAAGAATAAAGAATAAAGTAACGGTGAGACGAGAACCCGCCACATGCAGTGTGCAGTGGCAGGTAGTGTTAGTGTAGTACCACAGGCGGCTAGGTAGAGGCGCCTTTACCCCCAACATGAAACACGTGGTAAAGTCGTCCTTTTTTGCTTTAGAACTTTGATTAAACCTATGTTTAATGTAATCCACCTACAGATATTGGAAGTTGCCTCTAACACTAAATTTAAGAGGGCTTTTCTTCAAATTTTGAAGGATTCTAATACAAAAACCTTCTAATATATGCATTTTACCTCTTAAAATTTTCAATCGATAGGTTTTAAACTTTTGAAAACAAGTCTTTCCCAAGCACTAATGACAAGCTACACAAGCAATTTACATATGCGGACAAATGCTAGAGGCATATCTTGTCATGCCAACCATGATGGTGATAGTTTAAAAAATTTTATGACACTTTATTTAAGGATTTCTCATTCTTAATGTTTTGAATAATCCCAAGAAGTTTTAGACATTTTTCCATGTGGAAAAAGGGGCTATTTTCACTTGTTTTTCCCTATAGTAATCAACATCATGTAGCTCTTAAAAAAGCACATACCTAGTTATGTGTGGTTGGAGGTAGGGGGTCAGCATGGGCTATCCCCGACCATACCTAGCTATGCAATCCCTCCCTTGTGAAAGTAGATGATATTATCATAATTCACAATGTGAGAGTTATAGTGGAAATTCATCCATAAGCTCTTAAGAGATGAGCTTCATCAACCAATGACATGAAGATCCAATGGGTTACATTAACACTCCAACTTAAAGTTGGTTACCACCAAAACATATTTCTTTCAATGTACCACAAAAATGAAAAACAACAATTGTTTTATATTAATGCCTATTCTGAAGCACCATCTCCCTGAGGACTAATCATCCTCTAACTTAGGAAAAATATATCCCCTTTCCTCTAGGCATAAAGTCTCCATTACCAAAAGAGCTATGATCACAAGCAAAGATGTCTCCATGACCATATGAAGATCCTCTAGCTTTGAATGAGCTACCACAACCTCTCTAATGGTAGAATACACTATCATGACTAGCATTTTTTCCATTGTTAGATGCATTAAGGCCCAACTTTATTTCTTTAATAAGCAATAAAGAAACTAACTTTTCAAAACTAGGCATAAAGCCACATCTCACAAAAGTAGAGGTGTCAAGGTACATATGCAAGTCCAAGTCCATTCAAACTAACAGAAACCAAATCATCATTATGCACATGTGCATTTATTAAAGCAGTGTCCTCTATAATCGATTTTATCTCTACAATATAATCACCAATGCTTTGATTTCCATGCCATGCACCATTAAATCTCTACTTTAGTCATATCTTCCTTACCTTTGTGTAAGTGCCATACATTTTCTCAATGATCTTCCAAGCATCTTTACATGTACTAGCCTTCTTAGTGTGTGAATCAATGTCTTAGAAATGCATATAGATATCTGATGTAAAGCCTTCCTATTTCTACTTGTACAATCTTTGTAGGGCTTCTTTTGTTCCTCAATGGGCTCTTCAAGAAGTTTAAGGCATGCATCTTCACCTATAATGAGGTCCCGCCTCCTCCCATCAAAAAGTTTTCCATGTGATAGGACCACACACTATAGTTGTCCTTAATCAACTTGTCACCAACAATTTGAGTAATTTGTGTCATTCTTGATATTGTGATAGCTACAATTTTAGAGAAACCAAAAATACACAGTGTGGCAAACCATTATTCAAGTATGTGAACAAGTCTTGAGCATCAACCGCTCAAATCCAAGACCAAAAAGCATTAAAAATGCCCAAGAAAATACATATAAATCAAGTTCTACTAATATAGTTATCATGCATGTGTCCAACTACTATCATATACATCCATACATCATGTCCATATGTCATACATCAACTATCTAGTAAGAAACATTGAAAATGAGGGTCAAACAATGACCATACAGCCCAAAAAGCATCAAAAAACATGTCTAAAATTGGCAATTTCCCTTGCTATTTTCTACAATTGTTTGTGGTTAGAATGAAGTCCAAGCAAGCTCAATGCACAATAATTTTTCCAAAAAAATTTCTTTTTTTACTCCAAATAGTCACTCGAAAATCACATTAAAAACGCCATTATTACCTTCAAAATAGCTAGTTCAAGCTTCCTGCAATGTGAACACAATGTCTTTGAGAACTAGTTTAGAAATAACCAGTTTAAGCTCATCTCAGTGTGAAAGTAATTTGAAAATATCCAATTTGGTCTGCTCCAGTGTGAACACAACTACCTAAATCTGTTCATCTCCATGTTAGTGTGAAAAGGATTGAGTTTCGAGGGGAAGGCTTTTTTTACTAAGAATAATAATAACCTTATAAGAAAAAATTGGGTTGACCTACAGCCATTTATAGTAGCCTGTGGATTTGTCGGGCCTCTTACTTGCCATCACAATAGCAAATTCAGCAACAATGTCCTCTTCTCCTTTTTGGTTGAATGCTTGAACTTCAAGCTTAAGAATTAATCACTAAAATACATTTAAAAATATTTAATTTTCTCTATCTCTGATGCAAGTATGCCATGTGCTTTAATTCGTAAGCTGCCCTATTCTTCTAAGCACAAGCATGCCCCCAGCTTAAGTAGGTTGTAAGCTTAGGTAGTTCCCAAGCTTCCAAAATCCAATACATAAGCCGATTTGAAACCAAAAGCAACCAAACCATTGCTAGAATCCATGATTTGCAGCCTTCAATAGCATCCCCAATGCATTTAAAGCAAGCATTAATGCTCCAAATCCAAGCTACAATGGCTCTTCAAATCTTTGTACCTATTTTGGGTTGGTTAAATGAGGATTTTTATGTGATTTAATGGCAAACAATAAGCTTTAAATTCAATGTATACCTTCATTTGATGTGCTCTTCAATCCAATTCTTGACTCCCACACTCCCACTCTGATATCAAATGAGAGGATTTGATTTATATGAGCAATGGAAGGGACATGGCACAAGATATGGAGGCTTGCTCCATACTCATCTTCTCGTCTTCGTTCTTCTCTTTTCTCAATGCATACAAGTGAGTATCTCCCAAAGGAGATAGATATTGTGACTTTAGGATACTTTACACATTGCCTCTTTTCCTTTTTCACACAACCATAGGATATAAATGAACCTATATTTTATTTCTCAATTGGCATGTGTATTACCCATAATGCTCTAAGGGACTCCTCTACTTGTTGCAAAAGGAGTACATTCACACGGTACTTGAGCTGTTGTATATGTAGGGTGATAAGACCATTGGCATCCCTTTTCCTTCCAGCCTAATGAGAGAGCTAGGATGGGCAAGATTCCATATGTACCCACAATGGATAGCTTGATGCATGCCATGATAGCCACTAGGTGTGGCATAGTATTTGTAGTGAAAGTTATAGCTCATTATATGGTGACACTTGATAGGTGACATTGGAACTCCATGGAAGGAATTCATGTGATACCTTAAGAGTGCTATAGACTTGTGCCTTTGCAATGGTAGTTGGGATATTGGAGTCATGGGCTACACTAACTTAGATTATACATGACATACAGAAAGTGGAAAGTCCCGCCTCTAGCTATGTCTTCACCTTTGTTGGAAGTGTTATTTCTTAGATATCTATGATGCAAAAATGCATTGTCTTATCTACTTTCAAGGCTAAATACATTGCAACCACTAAGGATTCCAAGGAGGCCCTCTGGTTAGATCATCTAGGTATTGCCCTTGGTATCACTTTTATGACTTCTACTCTGAATTTGAACTCTATGAGTGCCATCTAGTTGGCATGTAATCCAGTCCTCCATGTGATGACCAAGTACATTAAGGTGCACTATCATTTCATCAAAGAGGTAATTGAGGACAAGCAAATAGAGCTTATCAAGATATCTATAGACGAGAATCCTACTGATCTGCTCACTAAAAGTCTTCCGATGGAACGTTATGCCTCTCTTAAGAAGATGGTGAGCATAGGATAAGATGACAACTTTCCTCATCCAGTTGTACTCATATGTACATTTTGTATCTTTTTCACTCCGACACATTCTTGTACTAAGTGCTTTCATATCTGTACAATATAGGTGGCAACGGTCCATTATTGTCATATTTATTCGCTATTCTTTACTATGGGATAATAAAGAAAAGATAGGTCACACATTGTGATTGTTGGAGTTTTCACATACCAATTTTGCTCTCTTGACTTCAAACCTCCATACCCATTTCTTTCTTGCTTGTGCTTATGCTTCTCTCTCACTCTCACTCACCCTTTCACCTACTAACTTGTTATAAGTAGTTGGAGCATTAGTTAGACCAAAGGACATTACCATGAATTCAAACTAGTTGCATCTAGCAGTAAAGACAATTTTCAGGATATCTTTGACTTTTATTTGGATTTGGTAATAACTTGATAGAAATTCAAGTTTTGAAAATATGTGGTTTGTTCTATCAAGTAACTCATCAATTCATGAAATGTATTACTTGTTTTTTATGGTTACCTATTTCACTTCTTTAGAGTCAATGTAGAGTCTTAAAGTGCCATCTTTCTTTTCTGCTTAAAAAGTACAAAAGCACCCCAAGAGAGTTGCTAGGTCAGATAAAACCTGATCTACTAGTTATTTTAGTTGTTCTTTAAGCTCAATAGGTTCAAGAATAGATATCTTGTAAGGTTTTTTGCAACCAGTTTGATTCCAAGTGTTAACAATTTGTGATCTACTTCTTAACTAGGGGATGGTTTTGTTAGATCTTCAAGGAAAACATTGGCATACTAAGCCATGAAGGTTCTTTTAGGTCCTTGGGTTGTTCTACTTCATTTAGCTCAATCAATATATCCTTTCCTTAGTCCTTTGATTAAACCACAAGCCTTGGCTAACTAAATTCTAGGCTTCCTTGCCTTTTCATAAGCTTGAACCAAGGATCACTCAAGGGTATTAAATATAATATTGTCTTCTCCACAATGAGTACTAGCTTGATTAGGAACTAGCCAGTCCATACCTAAGAAACATTCATAGATTCCTAAGGGCATTTGTGGGAGCTTTCACTCAACCGCCAAGACCCTCGGACCGCTTATTGTTTCAAGCGTTCCAAGCCGAGCACTAATGGCTACCTCTCACATAGCCGACGCGCCATCCATATCTACGGTGTAGTGAGCTTATCTTCGTGCCGTTCGAGTTACCTCCTCTCCCGCACACTCCGTAGCTCCACGATCCAAGTGCAAGCTTCAAGAAAGCTCCATCCTCAAGCTCCACGCTCCAAGCTCCATTGCCGCGAGCAAGACAAGAGAAGAGAAGAGAAGAGAAGAAGAGAGGAGAAGATGGAGAGCTTCTCCTCCTCGGTCCCTCACCCTCACACACTCACTCCCTCACACTCTCACACTCCCTCTCTCAAGCACAAGCTCAAGCAAGCAAGAACAAGAATAAGAATAAGAAGAGGAGAGCTACTTTTGGCCACACACAAGAATGAGCTTCTCATTCACTTTTCAACTTTATATACAAAACCCTAAATCCCTTTTGGGCGGTCATCCCCTTTTCCCCTTTCTACATGGCCGGCCGTAGCCTAGGCCCTTTTTCCCATTGTCCTTCTATCTTCCTAGCTTCCTGTCCACCGCCCGTCTACATTTACAAATTGCACGGGTGAGAGCCCGGTGCTCTTTTACAAGATTTCAGGGTGCGCCTTTTATTTTAAAATGCGCCCTTCCCCTTTTGCCTTTGTCTTGGACTTTTAAGGTTACCCTTGCGCTTTTGGCATTTTCTCCTTTTCTTTCTTCAGTCGAGCTACCTTTTTTCCGCCTTTGCCCTGCGTCTTTTCCGTTTCCTTTTGTTTTCTTCGTGTTGGGGTTAACATTACCCCCCTCCTAGACGAGTGCCAGTCCCATGGCACTCACTGTCATAGGTAGCAGGCTGTAGCATGCACCGAAGACGTGGGTGACAAGGACGCCGGTGGTTTCCGTGGAGGAGTGTTGGTGGTGGTGTGGAAGAAGGTCCTGGGGGCCTATTGGTGGCCAGGGTGGCTGGTGCAAGGTTGTTGGAGTTGATGGTAGGGTTATTGTGTGTTGGGGGTTGCACTGAGGGCTAACACAAGTGGTAGTTTGTTGGGGATTCTGCACATGACGATTCTTTGCGGCCTTGTCGGATGGTAAGGGATAAGTAGTCACAGTTGAGTGTTGATGAAGAGTGAACAACACCTCATACCTGCAATTGGAAAACCTCGCATGTGGTCTCTCCCTAAGGGATAGTGCTAGTCTTCTTATCGTGCACAAGAGATATTTTGATTAGTTTGGGAGACAGGTCGAACTCTAAGCAAGCCTAGAGTATTGTCCTGCACTTGAGGACCCAAACTGTGGATATACTTCGGTGCAGATAGTATGTGAGTACTCATGAATATTTAGATATTACTTAGTTAGAAGACTGTCGGCCTGGTTCCTTGTTTAGCAATGGGTCAGTGAAGCAAGGGGCTAAGTGGATGGAAATTTTTGTCAATGAAGATGGGGAGTACACTTGAAGATTGCTTGAGACATCATTTTGGTCTTGTCAAGGCAATGTAGCATAATTATGCTTCTTGATGTCTTAGCTGTTGGTAGCTAGTGGCTACTTGTAGTGCTTGGAACGTATGGTGTACTTTTCCATTGTCTTTCAAGCCTTGCTTACCACTTTTGATTGTAATGGCATTGATTTGGAGTGTAAAAGAATTGTGCAAGTGGTTCAGGGTGACAGGTTTAACCATAGGCGAGGCGAGCTCCCAAGGTATGTCCTGCCCTTGATGTGCCCTGAACAATTGTGGGGGATGTACAAAGGGCTAGGGGATTAGGGACAGAGCCAGCCGACCAAGGTCACTGGACGTACCTAATTTGAGAACCCCTAGGTGCGGTGCTGTGATTGTGTGTGTGTGTTTTTTTTTCTCTCTCTCTCTCTCTCTTTCTTTCTTTCTTTCTTTCTTTCTTTTTCTTTCTTTTTTTTCTTTTTCTTTGTTTTTTTTCTTTTTCTTTTTCTTTTTTCTCTTTTTTTTGTGGTGGAAAAAATGAATACAATCAATGCCATACTTTAAGATTGTTAGCCTTTCATTTGGATTTGAGAAATGTTGGGATCCAAAGGCTATGAAGAATGGGTATTACAAAGATGATTGTGTCACCAGCCTTGATGCTAGAGGAACTGTTGTTGAGATGAAGAGATACACTTGAGATTTTGCAAACCTCTTTGGAACATGTGAGACATCAAACAATTGAGGTAGCACTTGGAGTGAGCTGTGCATGGACAAGGGCAGAGCATCTTGCGAATTGAATCTTGGATGATGAAGAGACGTTCGCCCTTGTTGAGAGTGTGGCTCCTGCCTGAACATAGAGTTGGCCAAGAAGGAGGAGGTAATCGATGATTATGCCTTGGCCATGCTCAATTGCAATATGTGCTTTTTCTGCAAAGGTGTCCTTGGGGTTCCCATCCTGGTGTTTTTGTCATGACTTTTGTTTTTTGGTATCCTGTCACTTCCTCCATAATGGTTCTTTGTGGGGTTGGTGGTCTTGTGGTGACTTGGATATTAAACGCTTCTAGCCCTTGACCTGTATCATTTTGCATCCACTTGTCACTTTGTGAGAGTATATACTCGCTCGCGTTAAGTACATCGGACCAATGCAATCGTGTTAAGACATAATTTTTCAGAATGCTATGATGCCTATCCCATTACTTGTTAAGGTCGCATTCATTAACGGTAGGTGAAGTGTGTACAAGTGGGGATCTTGCTCCTTTACTCATCAAAAACAAAAAGTTCTGGCATGATGACTTGCCAAGCTACTTGTACATCATAGGGACTTAGTCGATAGGTACTAGGCGGGGTGAGTCCGGTTGGCTAGGCGACCGGGGCGATGCTAGTGCGGGGCTCCTCTGAGGCTGGGCAGGGAACATGTCGGCCGGGATATGAATGGTGTAATCCCGGCTCGCTACCGTCTCCAGAATTTCTTTAAATAATTCATTAAATTCTTCTCTCTCCCAAGCTACCCTTTCTGCCTTTGAGCGTCTAGGGCCCGAGCGAGAGCTAGGAGTGCGCACCACTAGTGCTGCCACATGTTGCACGTTTCGAGTCTCGACTTTCTTGACTTGATGATTCTTTGGCCTTCGCCCTGGGCAATGTCGCTTAGGGCCTTGCTTCTTGGCATACCTCTTGATGGTGGGCACATAACGCTCCGGTGGAGGGGCACGTGCCACATGTTGCCGCCTTCCGCGAATAGCATCTTTGCAAGCCAACTCTCCATGATTCTCCATGCGTTCCGCCAAAAAAGGAAACCTGCAAGGTGCGAACCAAGGGTTAGACCTTGATACAGGAGACAATTGTTTGCATGGAAGGGATTTTAGTGTGGTTTATGAAGCGCATATGATAAGAAGGGGAGGGGCGAGGCATGGGTGTTTGTTGTAGGGGAATGGTCCCCATACTGATTTTCGCGTTGCCTCCAATCATTAGCGGATATTAGTTTATGCTAAGTCGCGTGGACTGGTTGTCGTGGATTGGGACAGGGTATACCCTCGGGAGGATAGACTGAAAGGGGAGAAGTTGTATAGGAAGGGACTACACCCTGTCTACACCATGAAGTTGTTGGTCAAGGCCTCCTATGGTGGCAATATGGGTTGCATGCCCTTCACTTGGAGGTGGGGCTGGTCACCCGACTTTTAAAAGTGTGATGTGAGGAGGACCTGAGGAGCTTAGCCTGTCAAACCCGACTCTTCTCCCTGCGCTTGACTATCATTGTTTGTGTGTGTTGATATTGTTTATACATGGTGACACACAAATCAGTGTTTATTTATATACACATCTATGAATCCATGTCACATCACGAGGATAAGAACCAAGTGTAGAACTCGGGGTTGTACCGGAGTGTGGCACACGCATCCAGTATTCGTGGCAGCTGACTTAACACTGATAGATATTTTGCCATGTCGAGTAGCATGGAACCTTGACCGAGTCTACTGGCAATATGTAACTCCTCCTCGGTGAGTACCTTATCAATCAAAGGGCCCTGTAGCCTAGTCCCAGCCAAGTCCGCACCCCAAATGTCAGTGAGCACTCGAAGGGAAGTTGGTGCCACGTAGGTTGGGTCTCTTTGAGACCGCCATTTGGCCAATCGCTCTTCTGAGACCGTCTTGATCTGAGCCCCTAGTTCAGCCATTACAACGCGGCTTTCACACCAACGCTGCTCAAATTGACTCTGGCCTGCTGACAGTTGCTTTAGTAGCTCTATGTCTACGAGATTCGGTCGACAGAGCACTTCATTGAACGTGACGGTTAAGCGCAGTTCGTCAGCCTCCTCGTCAGGGATGAGTCGCATCTGTTCATCCAAGAGCCTATCGTAGTGCCCATTAAGATGTTCTTGTTCTTCCCATGATAGAGGAAAGGTCAAGTAATCTCCAAGCTACTCCTTGGGGATCGTGCCCACATCCGCAAGGATGTAGACACGCGCGACCACTTTGAGCTTAGCCTCCAACTCAGTTAAGCATTCTGCGACACTTCTATGTTCAACGAGGGCTTGCTCGGTTGCTATCTCATGCAAAGTTCTAAGAGTTTCCTTAGGCTTTAGCATGGTTGGGGGCTCAAGCCTAGATGAGCAAGATTGGTTCACACTAGGTTTTCTTATGCTCTTGGGGTTCTCACATTTCTCCTAAGGTTTTGCTATTATTTCGTCATGGTTCTTCTCGGATGTGACTGGTATAGATTTGTCACTCTATTGTGATAGCGTTGTATCCACTCTTGATTGATCAATGTGAGTTCTATTGTCAGTGGATAGAGTGTTGCAAGCAACTGTTGATGGCAACGGTTGCTTTGGTTTCTCAGAACACACGGATGTGTCTAGGGTTTCACCGCTATTAGGAGAGGCATCAGTGGGTTCATTGGTGGATGGACTCAATGCTTTATTCATGAGCTCTCCAACGCCCTTCATCTCACTGTTCTTGGGGTCCACAATCACTTGCATCTGTTGTTTTCTCTGCTTTCTCCTCTTTTTCTTGGTCAATGAAGGCGCCTCTCTCGACGACTCAGGACCTTGGGCTATATCGACCGTTGATGTGCTTGGTCAGGCCTCAGTATTTCCCTTCTCTAGTGTGTCCTTATGGGACATAGCCGTGGTTTGCTGAATAGCCTTGCCCGGTTGTGAGGGCACAACTACCGCTCTTTTCAGAGAGTCTAGCTTTTCAACCAACTCCCTTGTGTTGGACTCCTCCGTCCCAGGCTTTAGGCACTTTGAAAGTGCTGGAGTTGTTGAGGGATTTGGTTGCGACACCTCCTCCTCAGGTAAATTACTAAGGACATGTTCCACAAGGGGCATTGTCACGGCCAAGGGCTGTGACTGCTGTGATCCCTGATTGGAAGTAGTAGCAACTAGTTCAATGGGCTGGCTACCCTTGGTGGATTGCGGTGTCAAGTCCCTAGGGCAATCAGAAGTGGCTATGTCTTTCGTTGGCCTTTGAGCACTCATTTGTGTAGATCGAACATGAGCTGATCTAGTCGCATTAGGTGGCTCAGGCATATCCTTGGGTCGAGAGGTACAGATGGCATCATGTCCCACCTCTTTGACGGTTGGAAGCTTAGATGGAGGTAGAGATTGGAATTGAGCAGTCGCCCTTGACAACTGCTGTGGTGCTTCCTGTGTCTGTTTGGAAGAAGAGGGCGTAGGAGATCTAGGACTCCTAGGTGGATGTGGCACTAGCTGACTGATTTTCTCAAGGCTATTAGATGATTGTGCCATTTGCTTTGTTGAGCGAGTAGCCTTGCCATGAGCAATGTTGTTCCTATGATGCTTATTCTCCCCTTGGGGAATCAAAGGCTTCTTGGGCACTAATGATTTTTGTGCACGCTCAATGGCTGCATCTGACGTCTGCTTGTCAAGCACACTAGGCTGAGGATCTACTTTTTGATAGGCCATGTTTGGTTTCTTGATTTCAGTAGTGATGGACTCAATCACTCCAATATTTTTTGTTTGAAACTTGGCCTTTCGTTTAGTTTTCCTCCTACTCCTCTTTGCTTTGGACATAGTCTGGGCTTCTGATAGAGGTGGCCTAGCAGGGAGTTTGGGCACCCAAATCCAATGATTGCCTGTATAATACCATTGAGCACGAAGCAACGCCTTGGATATCCATCGCAGCGTTGTGCTAGCTCTCCATCGATGCCTTCGCCTATAAGGCTTGGGCTTCTTTCATGGTCTTCTACGATATTTGTGAGTCCAAACCCTGTCCTTGGCCTTGTCTCTTGACCTTCTTATTTCCGGCATGGCCTCACTCACTGGTTCTCGTTGTTCGACCTGTGCTTGTATCAACTCTTCCAACAAGTCCTTGCCCTCGTTTGTAGGCGTGGCTGTTATGAGATGGGTTGGTCTGAGTGCCACGTGGCACGTCCGATCGGGCTGGTCCGATTCTGGGAATCGAACGGTCTGACTCCCGAACTCGAGTGGTCCGATTCTGGGAATCGGACCACAACGAGTTGGTCCGAGTGCGTCGGCGACGGGCGCGATTCCCACGCGTTTGTCCCCTCCTCACAGTCTGGTGCACACAATCACCACAGACTTTCTAGATTTGATCAGGGCACTTGTTGGAAAATACCAGACTCACCTGGAGCAGCACGAATCACCGGCACCTAGAAATCGGAGCAGCGCTTCCTCGCCCTGTGAACCAAAAGTTCTCTCTCTCTCTCTCTCTCTCTCTCTCTCTCTCTCTCTCTCTCTCTCTCTCTCTCTCTCTCTCTCTCTCTCTCTCTCTCTCTCTCTCTCTCTCTCTCTCTCGGCAAACCCAGGAAATGAGGTCTGTCCTGGCCTCCCAGGGCTCTTAAGATCCTTTCCGAGCACTACAAAACCTCACAGCTAGTTCCCTATCCCTGTCTCACCCAGAACTTGAATCTGGTCCCCTGTTTCCCTGTTTTAGCCTGTTATACAGCAACAGAAAACCCTACTGTTTGCCTATTTTTTTCTTCTTTTTCTTTGTTTTTTTCTACCATAAATGCATTCAATTCACAAAATAAATACATATACTACTCCATTCCACAACATAAATCTCAGAAAGCAACAAACCTACTTGCCAAGGAGATCGAATACCGTCTTCAACCCCCTCGCTTTCTACCTATCTACCTCAAGCACCGGTTCGGGGGAAACCCCTTACTTTGAGGCTCGATTCGCAGCGCGCAAGCGCGCAAGGCTTGAATCCGTTGGTCCGGGCAACGGAACCAAAATGTGGGAGCTTTCACTCAACCGCCAAGACCCTCGGACCGCTTATTGTTTCAAGCGTTCCAAGCCGAGCACTAATGGCTACCTCTCACATAGCCGACGCGCCATCCATATCTACGGTGTAGTGAGCTTACCTTCGTGCCGTTCGAGTTACCTCCTCTCCCGCACACTCCGTAGCTCCACGATCCAAGTGCAAGCTTCAAGCAAGCTCCATCCTCAAGCTCCACGCTCCAAGCTCCATTGCCACGAGCAAGACAAGAGAAGAGAAGAGAAGAGAAGAAGAGAGGAGAAGATGGAGAGCTTCTCCTCCTCTGTCCCTCACCCTCACACACTCACTCCCTCACACTCTCACACTCCCTCTCTCAAGCACAAGCTCAAGCAAGCAAGAACAAGAAGAAGAATAAGAAGAGGAGAGCTACTTTTGGCCACACACAAGAATGAGCTTCTCATTCACTTTTCAACTTTATATACAAAACCCTAAATCCCTTTTGGGCGGTCATCCCCTTTTCCCCTTTCTACATGGCCGGCCGTAGCCTAGGCCCTTTTTCCCATTGTCCTTCTATCTTCCTAGCTTCCTGTCCACCGCCCGTCTACATTTACAAATTGCACGGGTGAGAGCCCGGTGCTCTTTTACAAGATTTCAGGGTGCGCCTTTTATTTTAAAATGCGCCCTTCCCCTTTTGCCTTTGTCTTGGACTTTTAAGGTTGCCCTTGCGCTTTTGGCCTTTTCTCCTTTTCTTTCTTCAGTTGGGCTACCTTTTTTCCGCCTTTGCCCTGCGTCTTTTCCGTTTCCTTTTGCTTTCTTCGTGTTGGGGTTAACAGCATTACCTAGATGTTAGACCTCATGCTCTCATTACCTAATTGAAGTTCTACATCGTTAATTGCTTGAGTTAAAAGAGCTTCTTTTCCACTATTTAGTTTGATTATTAGTTTTCTAGCAAGTTCAAAATTCATTCGTTGCCTATTTTGAAGAGATAAAGAAATGAGTAGCACCATAGTCATAATGATTCTAAAGGATCTACATTTATGATTTGTTGAAACCTAAAGGATGGATTATTAACATCTAGCCTCAGATTACTTATGGTACATGGATGGTGCCTTTGTCCACTTCCTCTTGATTACTTATGGTCCATGGATGGTTCCTTTCTCCACTTCCTCTTATATCACAAGATCTAATTCATCTTCCCCAATCATGAGTGAGGCACAACCATTCGTGCCACATCTTGCTCCTCATCCTTGACCTTAGTTACTAAAGTTACTCCTTCCTAGCAGGTTACAAGGAGGATTAGCATTAGCATCCTATGCTCTAGCTAGACACTGGGCTCCTAACAATAATTGCTATGAAAACACCGAGGTTGGGCTCCTTGATTTGCATTGGTATTAAGGCTACTAGGCTATTGTTAAAGGGAAAATGATTCTGGGGATTGTTGGTCAGGTTAAAATGTCCCTAGTTGTGATGACTCATCTAGGGGTGGATTTGGGCCTCCTACAATAAGAAAAGCATTGATGGCAAAGTATGGAATTGTTAAAGCTATGTTTAGAAAGTGAGTCTACCAATGGTTGGGTTCACAGCAAGGCATCTTCGAGGTTAGAGGGTCTTATGGCCTTTAATTTTCCATTTAGAATTGGATTTAGTCCTTGGAAAAAACAAGCAACTTGTTGGATCGTAGTCATCTTGGGGACATATTTTTCTTCTTTTTTTCTCTTCTTTTCTTTGTTTTAAGTTAAATAACATAAGAAAATTTGAAATATAATAAAAAATAAATTAAAGTGGATTTAAATTGCACACACGTATATTTTTTAATAATATTATTGTTATTATCATATACAACCCCTTTATCTTTTTTTAGGGGGAGATTCACGTGCATAGAGAGAATTTAAAATATGTGCATTGATCAATGCATTTATGAATGCAAGGGGAGGGGTACTATCAGTGTCTTATGTGAGAATTATGAGAGAGAGAGAGAGAGAGAGAGAGAGAGAGAGAGAGAGAGAGAGAGAGAGAGAGAGAGAGAGGAATTTTTATAGATACTAAGTTTGAAGAATGTATATGCTACAAAAAAAGTTAAGTATGTCGTTACTTCATTACCATAGACATGGGGGCTTAGAAGGGTTGTAAGTAAATCTCTTGATAGCCTATGATAGGGATGTGAGAATCCATTATTCCCATCATGGATCAAAGTTCTCAAGTTTAGATAAGAGATAGAAGGATTAATGGGAGTCAATATTCTTGTAGGATTTAAAATAAAAAATTTGAATCCTAATAACAAGGAACTCATTTTTCATTTATTGATTGATTAATGCCTTGTGCCTTATGGATTCATGAATCTCTTTAATGGGATAATTAAGAAAGTTGGCTATATCTATGTAACTAGTGTGATAGTATGAACTCCTCAGAGAACTTAAGCTTGTTGGGTGCAGGGCATGGAAAGTGGGTGAGTGGAGGTCTTAGCAAACCCATCTTATGGACAAGTGGACTCAATTAGTTGGGTAGTTTTATAGGATTAGGGATAATTAATCATGAATGTCCATGTTGTGAGATAGAATGCAAATCAATAGTATTTCAGGATATGAAATGTGATTATACTTTGATCAAAGGGTTGGCATATCATTCCCCATCAATTCATACTCTCCTTGAATGAAGTGTGATGTTAGTTACTCTCATTTTTGAGAGGCTACTAAGTGGTCTCTTTAGGATGTGTTAGATAGCTAATTTTTAGAATAATCTTAGAAGTTTATGAACCCTTGAGATTGATGCTTTTGAATTCAAATCTTGATGTTGTTGCAAAGTAGGCTTGAAGATCACCCGAGATCACCCGACTAGTTAAACTCAAGTATCTATTGGGTCTAGATGGTGGTACTATGGGGATGTGTTCAAGTAACTATCAAAGACTACTTCCTCTAAGGCATGCACCTCACACATACTATCAAAGCATAAGTAATATACCTTTTGTAGTTATTTAATTCATTATGATATTAAAGGAGTGACAATGATTTTGTTGAGAAGGGTAATGACTCCTCAAGTGGTGGTAAGGATGCTTCTAGCTTCAATGCCAAGAGTGATATGGGTACTTAGAGCCTAGAGATTGATCATCTTTTTCACATGATCCCATTTTTGTATGCCTTTTATATGAGATTTCCAAACTTGGCTCATAATAAAGTTGTTGGTTTCATACTATACTCTCATTTTTCTTCATGCTATCGGTCCTTTAGGTTACAAGTATATTGGTTGACTTAGTAGTTCCAATGACATTATGAGAGTTAATAAAATGCATCACACCATGCGAATATGCAACCACACTACGAATGGATTTCCTTTCAACACCGAACCACCCATCTACATGATCAAGGTTACCTATGCAAGTCACCCTTATAATAGTAGTCTAATGCCCATCTAAGAAAGATCACTTTGTAATCAATCAGAGGAAAGAGTAGGGCTAACATCACACTTGGTTCAAAGAAAGTGAGAAACAATAAAGAGTAAAACATTGATCTATTTTCCCATAAGGCATAGTCTCACACTGACCCTTTAAACAATATTAAGCTCGGTAACATTTCTATCGAAGTTGAAGGATCACATACTAACAGCTCTATCTAGCATTTAGAAAAGCTACTTGAGTTATCATATATACCCAACCATAGGTGATTGATTGTTGGAACCTAAGCCTCCCACTTTCCTTGGCAAGGTTTATTTATTTATCTCATTTATTATTTCATTTAACAAGTTTCATTAACACATCCCTTAGCATATGACAAACACTTTGAAGAGAAAAAAATCATATTTATTCATTGAAGAATTTTTGTTAACACAACCCTTGACAAATACTTCAAAAAACAATACTTTATATTTATTCCATAAAAATACATACAAAATCCATCTCTCCTTAGTGAAAACAAATGTTGAGCCTAGGATAGGATTTTCCAACCCTATAAGGTTGAGGTATATGTGATTGCACTTCTTCTATTATAGACAACAAGGAATTTGATGGCTCAAAGTCTCACTAAGCTTTCTTCAGGCTCCAAAGTTGTCCTACATAACATGGACGCAATGGGCCCTTTGCTCTCTCAAGTATTCAAAGATCCAAAAGCAAAAACATCTACCTCCCATAAGATCATAGGATCCCCACCATATGTGAGTATTTTGGCATCCCATAGGATGTTGAGGCCTATTAGATTGGGTATACTAACAGCTTGAACCATCATAATCACTATTCCATCCAGATGTAAGCATGGAACCATAAGAATAAATATTCCATCACATATCAAATATAAAAATAGTCATAACCATTTGAAAAAATACAAAAATAACAATAAAAATAAGATATATTATCCAATCATTTACCAAAACATCCATAATCGTAAAAACAACAATCTTAACATACTTTTATACATATCATGCATAGAGACTATCCTTCCTGATCCTATGTTATCTTCATAAAAGGCAAATATGACTTCCAATTTTTGTTTTTCAACATTGTATAAGTTCTTTTCCAAGTAATTTATAGCTAATATAATTTATGAAGTGAAAAGAGCAATTCTAGATACTTTTTTACAATGTCTCGAGTTTAGACGGCTAAGTAGTGATGATGAGAATGATGATGCAAATTGTGATGGTGTTGATGGTGATGCCTATGCTAATGATGACGATGATGAGGCCAATGACTAAAAGCCTTAAGTTTTAGGCTTTCACTTTTATTTATTTTTTTCTAAAATGAAAATGTCATTACAAACACATTTCTAGTATGTAGAAATGTAGTCATGATTTAAGATACATGGATATAGATTGATGCACTCCCATAGCTAGCTGCACTACAATTTGGGTTACCCATAGCTAGATCTCACTCATATAAAGGGGAATTTAGTCATTTCTCAACTCATATAAAGGGGGCATTTCTCAACACTTTGGTCCCTCTCTTCTCCACTTACAATATCCAAACTTTAGACTAGGCCTTCATAACTTGTCTATGGGATTTAAAGTACATGCACATGATGATTCTTCTATTTAGCCTCCTATAGGAAATTTTGATGCATATAGCTTTATGAGATATTTTGGTTTTCTTCATGAATTATGAAATTTAAATAGGTTGAAAAATCTATACACATCTTTAAATATTATTTTGTTATTTTTTTGCTCATCCCTTAGTCTCTTCCTATTGTCACTCACTATTTTTAGTAATTTTCATTATTAAAAGTTGGTATTTTGGCAACTTTTATAGGCTCTACTTTGGTAGCTTATGGTGCCTTGTTACAACTTTTTTAACACTTTTGGTTGCTTCTTTAATATTTTGGACTTCAATATATCCTATTCTTATGCTTATTATTCTTAATTATTACGAAAATTAATTCCTCTCTCTCTCTCTCTCTCTCTCTCTCTCTCTCTCTCTCTCTCTCTCTCTCTCTCTCTCTCTCTCTCTCTCTCTCTCTCTCTCTCTCTCTCTCTCTCTCTCTCTCTCTCTCACATATACACCTATGTTGTGTGTGTGCGTGCGTGCATGCGCGCATGTGCACACATAGGTCCATGAATGCATGCATGTAAAGGATCTTCTTCTCTTTCTCAATTCAACTATGCATATCTTTTGCTCATAGCCCTCGATAATATTGTTGTTTGGAGGATGGCACCAACTTTATGTTCATTATCAAGGGATCCAATTCTACAGTTACATAGATTATGGTTAAATCAACAAGAGTTAGTCAAAGAAACAATGCTAGGCATTGAACTCAATTGTAAATCTTCCAACTAGGTCTTTCATCTTTGTAGGATACAAATCAAAATGCTAGATTTGATAGTTTTAATACTACTTGTCTTTCATTATATAGACTAAATCAAGTTTCTTTGGCATCCTCCATTCCTCAAAAAGTAAATCCTCATGAAGCTCATAATCTTCCATCATTAATTGCACCTATGCATGCAAGTTCAATGGGGCGAGTGCAACATATTAGCTTCTACATTTCCCAAATACCAATTTGTATGAAATATATGGCAAAAGCAAATTTTCATCTTAATAACAGAGGAGCTCATTCCCTTCTCTATTAGATACATCATATGGTAGTACATCATATGGTAGTACATCCCAAATTGCACAATCTTGCGAAAATGAATAACCTATGCTCTCATTATAGTGCAAAGATTTGGTCTTTTGAGTCTAGAATTGTTATTGGTTCAATTGTGGGGGAGCACAATTGCAAGAATGGGAAGGTTTCATTGCCTACCCTTCAAGAAACATTCAAGCCCTTGCATGGTTTGTTTGTTGGGAATAATTGTGAGAGTAGAGAGTTTAAGAAACAAATATGTGCATACAATGCTGCCCTTGCTTTCGTCATTGGGTATTGTGTTAGATGAGTCATTGCTTGGAGGTGGAAATGGATCCAGCTTTCAAGTTCATGGCTCTATATATCATCGTATTGGGTCAATGGTACTTGTTATTCCCAATCGTGCAAGATCAAGATTTGCACATTTATACGTTTATGATACCGACCATGAACTTCAGAATAGAATGTCCCTAATGCCTAGCCTTGATTCAGGTATTTATCCTTCATTGCAATCAATGATGAATAATTGCAACATTTCACTCAAACCTTTCAAACAATTGGAGAGATGATTTAAGAAAATCCTACACTAGAGATAAGGATGACCATTATAGAAGGACATGCGATGTACAGACGGTACTTTGTGCCAACTAGTAATGAGGTTGCTATTATACTAAGTCAAGATAATGATGATAGCTTGCATCACTGCAACATTAACATTTATATGAGAAGTGGCATGTGTGTCATTATGTCAAACTTGTATCAAAGCTATATGCCATTATTGCATGTTCTTCATTTTCCCAATGGAAAATATGGATGGTACCTAAGAATCCCTTACTCTACAGAGGAGGATAGTTTGCCTTTGAAAATGTGCCAAAGAAAGACTGTGTTACACAAATGGAGTACTATGCATATCATCTTCAAATATGAGATGACACCATTGCATGCATCCTAAGAGGTGGAAACTATTGCAACAATTTTTTGTAGATGCATATTGCAGCATTGAGAAGTGCATATTAACATGGTGTCATCTAAATCAATCCACTATGGTATTGAGGTTTATTTTGACCTTGCTTATATAATTTATATTACTAATAGGCAAGATATTGCTCCAAGGATATCTATTGGCAATCATATTGTTCTTCCATCATCCTTTACAAGAGGTCCTCGACACATATGCCAACTATATCAAGATGCCATGGCCATAATTTGTAGTAGAGGTAAACTAGATGCATGGTCAATGGAAAATGTTCAAGGCATTACCCATGGTCATTTACTCAAGTGGGTATTTGAACTCCATAGATCCAAGAGGTAGTTTTTTCCACATTATTTGGTGTTGAAAAAAAATGTATCAATGATGCTATTAGGAAACTTGAATCCTATTATGGGCCTTTGCAATGGTACAAGATTGATATGCAAAAAATTTCACAAAAAAGTATTGGAGGTTGAAATTTTTACTAGAACTAATGTCACTATTATTGTCTTCATACCCAAGATTATCTTTATCTTGATATCAACAAGGCTGCCCTTCACCATGTGTAGAAGACAGTTTCCTATTAGGCTAGCTTTTGCTATGACCACTAATGAGTCTAAGGGACAAACATTGACCTTCTTAGGTCTGTACCTCAAGACGCCAGTATTCTCTCATGGGTAGTTGTTTGTTGCTTTTAGCCGAGTAAGATCTACCAATTCCATAACTGTTTTATTAAAAGACGAGTGTGAACTCTTATTCCATTGCAAACATTATGTACCTCAAGATGTTGTAGAAAGCTAGATGATTTTGTGTTTTGCCTTGGTAACTCAATTCAAACAATTTTCATTTTGCATTGTGTCAAAAGGCTTAAATCACCATGCAAGCATATTAAGAGATGGTTCAAAGAGTAAACTTTTGTTTGCATGTCTATCTTATGTGTTGTGAACTTGCATATGTTATATCAATTTCATCCCCTTTTTGCTAATTGCATATATATTTGTAATATTATCAAGTTCTATTATATTGATTACCTTTTGCATAGCAATGGGAGTGTGAAATTCTTTGTCTCTATTGTGCATGTTATAGTTTCTAAGCATGTGCTTGCAATATCTCCCAATTCAATGAATGTGTAATGTGAAAGACACTGGGAAAACCACATCTTGACAACACTTAACTTCTTAGTGCCATTCAACAAGGTATGTACTGCTTCCATTTTTGTTTGTGTTTCTTTAACATTTTGGTATTCAAATATTTGCTAGGCTTCTCTACAAAAGGATGTGATTTATTGTTTTGAGATGTATTTGAAAATGTTACATCCACATGTTTCTTAGGTCCAAGTATTTTGTGCCAATGGAAGAGGGATTCGCATACCCACAACTAATAAAAGAGAGGGACCAAGATGCACATACGTACATCCCCAAGCATCAAAAAACTATGAAAGCAATAGTAGTTATTCTTCGACCTCTGAGTCTTTGAAAATTTGATATTAATGTTAAAAAATTAGCTAATTTGTTTGGCTAACTTATGCAATCTTTTTCAACAAAAATGCAAATGCAATCCACATGCCTACATGATGTTCTACAAGAGTTGCAGAGTACACATCTTCGCCTCCATAGCATTGTTGGAGAGTTACATTATGAGTTAAAGGGTACAATAGAGGAGGTGTATAAAACAAGGTGATTGGTGGATAACATGCTAAGGAGGGAGAGGCATGATTCAAAGGAATCAAAGAGTGAGACAAACACTTCAATCAATGAGGATAATGTTGAGCAAGCTATAATTTTGGAAAAGGAAGTTGCATCTTTAAAAAAGTCTTTTGCAAGTTTGAAACTAATGAGTTGACATGTCCAATCAAGTTGAGTTGTGAAATTTACTCCTAAACACTTGCGAATACCTCTATGTTGCTTTCACATATTGTTGCCCTTTTGAATCTCATTGTTGCAATCATCACGTTGCTATTCGAAATGTATGGCATTCCATTATGGAAACAAAGAATGAAAATGTGTTCACTCTTTCAAGAAAGAATTGTGAGATGTGAGTTTCGATGTTTATTAAACAAATATATCATTTTTACAACAAATGTGTTATCATCTCCATGTCACTTGCCTTCGTAATTTTTTAAATATTTTACAAATCACATTGCCAATATAATATTTTCAATTCACAAATAATATTAGTGTCCTTAAAATTTTATAAGTAACATTATCTCTATGTATATGTGTCATTATTGATTTTACCAAATAGAGTAATTATTTAATGTTAAGTTGGATCATGTGTTCACCTATAAATTGGTTTTCAACATTGATACATTGTGCAATGAGAATTTTCATCTAACTTTGCTTGCAATGAGTTTAATGTTTTTGCACATGTTTATATATTACATCTACTTTCTAAAATTTGGCCACTTGCTTTTTTATTCACTCTTTGCTATGCTCAAGATCTCACCTTTTTTCAACGACTTCTTCAAATGTCAGCTCCCATCTATACATATACCCAATATGGAAAACTCAATTGTCTCCAAGAACAATACATATTTATGTTGTGTGATCCCATTTGCGTGATCCCATTATGCACAAGAGCCTCACTCACATAATCTAGCACCTGCCAACTCTCCCACACTTCGTCCATGTCATGTGCTCAAGATCTCACCTTTTTTCAATGGCTTCTTCAAATGTCTACCCCCATCTACACATATGTACAATATGTCTATCCCCCTCTATTGAAAACTCAATTGTCTCCAAGTACAATATGTACAATATGTCTACCCCCTATATTGAAAACTCAATTGTCTCCAAGTACAATATGTATTTATGTTGTCCAATCCCATTATGCACAAGGGCCTCAATCACGTTATCAAGTGTCTACAAATTCTCCCTTACTTCCTCCATGTTAAGCTGAGCTCATTCCCTTAGTTCATTTCTTGCAAACCCACTATGCTAAACTTAGATTTCCTAAAGACTTGTCATGGGCTGGCCGGGCTGGCCAGGCTGGTAGTTTCAGCACAAGCTACCAAGCAATCAACCCTAAAGGAAAACACTATAGGAAAATAGTTGAAGGTAAGGCCATTTTTTAGTAGGTGCAATGTTGTGCCAAGGCCGAGCCACCGCCACTACCATGATCGACATAGATTTGTCCAATCAAGTGGCTCTCCAAGTCCCATCTTGATGTTTGTTGTGCCACGTGAAACCAGCATCCGGACCCAGGGTTACATCCACCAATTGATGCTCAATCATCAAAGAATCCGAACCCCCACTCAAGCTCTCAACCATTTATCATTCAATCCATCTAGTCAACTCAATCTCATGTTTGAATCCCTGGTAAAGCAGGGTTTAGAGCATGAGGCAATGTGTCCTTAAGCAAATTCCCTTCCCACGCATATCCATCGAGGAGTTGGGAACATGAATGGAGATCGCCACCACCGGTTCCTCCCGCATCGAGACTTGGAACAGCCATATAACTAGACCTATCAGCCTTACCTCCTCCTTTATCAAAAGGAACGTGGATCCTCTCCCTCTGAAACCAAGGTCGAGAAGCTCTTCTAGCCGCATTATGCCATGTCGAAGGCTCGCTCCCTCCCTCCCTAATTTCGTCTCTTGCAAAACCCACTATGGCGAAACTTAGACTTTCTAATCAACTTCATCCAGTCCATGCAGCACTGCATAGATGATATACTTCATGGGTGGCGTACATGCTAGCTTCTTAAGGGATGCCTCAGCTTTCCCTTTCAAGGGCACCTAATTTGGGCTTCTCCGAGGGCATGTTTCCTTTCCAGTTGTAGGAGGGGAGTCCTCCTGCATCTTGATTTGTTGAGGTTTACCCTTACCTGCTACTGTAGGGCCAGTCATGGAAGTGTGTGCCTTTGTTACCTTCAGATGGCGTCTCGACTGGTTGTGGAGACCCTTGCGGCTGAGAGGGCTCCACAAGCTGCTACTCCATTCCAAGGTCTCTCCATGTGGGTAATTTCATCCAATGCGTCACTAGTGCTTGAGCAATCCGCGGCGTCGTGGCCAAACCCTTTGCAAATGTGGTAGGTATTAGGAAGGCACAGAAACGGACTTCAGTAATGATTTTCAATGCTGTTGGCGTCAAAGACCTCCATCCCATCGGAAATCTCTTTGCTCTGCAAAAGCGGATAGAATAACTTTGGAAGCCCACAATGCTGTGCAAAATCCAAACTCTAAAAAACTAAGCTCACTTGAGCGAGAAAGAAACCTCTATCAATGAAGCGATGTTGAAGCAACGTAGCTCCTGCCGGATAGATTTCACAGAACCGCCCCCGCCTGTCAAGCTCACATTCTCCTGGAGGCTTCCCTTTAAAAAGAGACAAACAGACATATACAATAAGAATCGATATAACAACTACGCAGTTTGGAGTGGGAGCAAGCAACAGGCGTGCTGAGTACTCAACGCTTTCTCGATCTCGGCCAGATCAAGCTAAGGATTGATGCATATTCCACCTCCATCCCAGCGCTCTTTCGGGCTTCCCTGGACTCGACAAGGGCGTCACCTTGAGGATGCGGCAGCTTTAGGTGAGAGAGGATGCTTGGACCTCCCAACCCCCTGTGCATGTATGCAACCGGGCTGAGGGGGAGGGGGAGGGGGAGGTGGAGGTGGAGGGGCGACGCCTGTGGCACTAAAGTGAGTTAAGAGGCAATGAAAGCTCCACACAGACGCTTGCAATATCTCACTCTCTTTGCTAAATTCTTAGGTCCAGTCCCTTTCGCACTTCTATGAGCACAGATAATCGGAATGAGCCTACAAGAATTCAAAGGCGGAGCCTATTTTATTGTGATTTGAAACTCCGTTCACAAGCACGGTAAGCGTATACCAAACTACCGGTAAATCTATGGAGCAATAGATCTTGAGCACTTGGAAAGATTTTTCATGGGTGGTGCACCACTCTTCCAATTTGCCAAAACTTCAGCTTCCTGGCTAGTGACGTTACACGTATTATCACAGCCTGTCAACAACTTACTGTCGGAATTGTATGAAAGAACATCTCCGAGATCCAAAAATGCTTGTTCGCAAGGAGGGCCTAGGGATGCCCACTATTGGACTTTCTTTTACTCGAGGGAAAGTTTACTCGAGAGTCAGCAACCAAGTTATCAAGCATCATGCCGTAATGCCTTCTCCCTAATGGAGCGTAATGGAGAGTATCTTGTGCCACCGAACAAAAGAACGAAGGTGCCAACCAATCCGCGCATATGGCAAATTGGCCATGGTCAAGGATTTGTTGGGCATATACTGGATATGTTCGCTCAAACCACATTTTTCCCCATCAAAGTGTGCTCGGTTGGTAGCTCACAATCTTCTAAGTCACCGTGCTTCTACCTCGATGCCATGGCCATATCCTGCTCCTTTTCGCTGCCTCGATGCTAAAGCCACTTCTTTTCGTTGCCTTGTATACTCTGACTAAAGCCATTGTGCAGCCAGGAATAGAACAAATACAGCCAAAAGCTCTCCCTCATCAGAAGAGTAAGTCCATACGACGTATTCGAGCGAAGTCCTTGATCGAGGCAAGTACAGCGCACTTTGCTTTGCTTTCCTCAAGTTCTAAGATACTTATGAGAAAATATGTACAAGACCTTTTGCAAGAAGGGAGTTTCAAGGTCTAACTGAGTGGGCTATGACTTTTTTTGAACTCTTATAAAAAAAACCTTAAACATCTTGTCAAAGGCACAAAGACCTCTAGGCTCTAGGGGCAGTCAGGACTTCTCCCCTTGTCTTCTTATTCGAGGAGGCTAGATTTGGGAGGACGAGAGCTCCAGTGGTCACCGCATATCTTTGCATTTCTGAACAGTTCTCTCTCTTAAAAAAGTTTGAAATGTAGCAAAGTGAAATATAGCACAAGCTTACAAAATCCCTATTCTGTTAAGGCACTGGCAGCTTCACGCATCCCTTTTACAAAAGTGTAGTCATCCATGCACTGCGGTGCGGAAGACCAGAGGAGACGTCAAGGCTTGAGAGAGCTCTATCAATGATGGTTCACCCAACTCTAAAGGTTGTCCCACACTTCGTTTTTTAATATGCGAATTTCGAACACATGATATGACAGGCCTGAGTTCGCAACGAGTGCCGAATTGGCTGATTTTCATGGCTTGGGATCTGCCGCCAGAATGCGAAACTGTGAACGCTTCACTAGTGCAGGAATCTTTATTCCTCGGCGATCAGCTTGCGTGCCAAACTGGTCTCTATGGGCTCCCAACCAGCGCCTAAACCCGTTGGGAGCTATTTCCCCGGTGGGTGCACTGTATGCCCAATGAGTACCTACTACCCTTCATCATTCAGCCGCCACCCAGAAATCTATCCACACCCAACCTACTAAAAACACAGCATCATCATTTTCAAAAAGTGATTTATGCACCTGACAGATCTTGATTCCCTGGGACTCCTAAAATTGTGCTTACCTTTACTCGATCGACTTTAGCCTGCGTGTAAAAGCCAATAACTTACATCACCGCATGCCTCACATATCAAAACCCCTAACTCTTAAAATCTTGATGTTTATGAAAGACCTTTGACGCTAAAAGCTAATCAGAACCTTTAGACACACAGATTGCTGCTACATGCACCGCCAACACCCCCGCCCACCCTTCACAAAAAGAAGGCAAAAACGACACTTTGCTATACACATGAAAGCGCGCTCTTTCTGACGGTATATGTGGTGTAGGGCCCCATTTCTACCATCCTATTGGCTAGTTCTTCACTCAAGTCTCGCTAAATACAAAACCGTTACTTTTAGATCTGGACGCTGGTTTTATGCCATGGAGGCTGGGTGAGAGAGATTGCCCATCCTACAAACTCCGCTACCAGCAAAAATGCGGCCAAATCATATGCCCCCACGTCTACGTCTAACGCCCTTTCTGTGCCTCCACTGTCGGCACACGCACCCAATGTGTAACTACCAACCGCCCTTTACTGAAAGTGTCGACCTACAAACACCTTACACGACTTCCTGTTTCATGCTACGTGCGTGCTTCATAGGTTTTTCTTTCATTGTATGCGCTCTCAGTTTGTTCTTCCCAGCCTTTTCCTTCGCCCCTTGTCTAGTTCTTAACTCGGAAGGCCTCCAGCTAAAGCTAACTTTCTGAGGACAATTTCAGTCGCTTCATCATCTTCGAAAGTGCGGTAGACTCTTCTGATGCGAAATATACAGCCTATCTACGCGTTCGCATGTTGTTCTCCACATGCATGTACATTGCATTATTGCATTATTACTTTTCCCATCCCGAACAGGATCATGATAGATACAATAACGAATCAAGAAAACATATGGCCGATACATGCGTTTCATTTATACCAACTTACAACACAAACTATGCGAGCAGAGCTTGCTGCCTCCTCCATGATATGCACATGGGTTTTCATGAGCTTTCTTGTCTGTCAGGACGCACCAGCATGACTTCTTCAGACTGGTTCTGCCTTTCCTTAGACAGAAAGATCTGCAAATGGACCCTCTCTCTCCTTCGTAGTCGCAATCTTCGGCTTCACAAAATCTGAACATAAGCTCCCGCCGCTCAGTTCCATTCAACTCAAGCAAATCAAACAATTCACAGTCAAATAGGCAGTGAACAAAACCATACTTAGCATCCATGAGACTCGATGTTATGCACAAACAAAATAAGAATCATGTTTTGAGCCCGATGTCCTTCCGAAAGAAACTAATAGATTCAACAAAAAGAACGTCTCCTTCAGACAAGAGGAAATGTACATGCGCAAGAAACTGTCATCAAATGTAACAGGTCAATTGCTATTCACAAAGAATGTTCCTCATAAAGCTTAATTCTTATTGCTAAACACACGTGCTCAACTATTTTCATATGAAGTCCACAGCCAATGCCACCCCTATCCTTAAACTCATCGCCTGCCTAAGTATCCATGGCCTACACTTATCAGTAGCATAGATGCTGATATAATCAGACAAAACAAATATAAACAAGACTCGAATGTACTTTCGAGAGGTTTTCATAAACATGGCCAGTGTGGGAAGTCGATCCCACTTTTCACATAATACAAGATAAGTTCAATAACCACATGCATCAAAACGTGCAGCAACTTACCCGCTGCACAAAGTCTACTGTTAGTAAAGGAGTGATGAATCTGTGATGGCCTATGTACAATCTAGAGGTGTTTGAATCATCCCTCCTCGTGTTGAAGACTCCTTGTTAGCAAAACTACTGCTTGCCACACGCATATTGAGGACAGAACAGTAATGTGACAACCTAGATTAGACCCCTAACCTGACCATGTTAGTGACTAGCCTAACTGACATTAAGTTAGAAGTGTTGTCAGCATGATATTTTACAAAGGAACCGACAGGAGTCACCAGGTGAAGTAGCCAGAGTCACTTCAGAGCAAGGGCCCCACATGAATTGATCCATGAAACCCCTTTGTTTAACTCGGTCAGCTTTGTCTTAACCATACACTGTTTTTAGCCGCTTTGCAGCTTGTACAAAGCTGGTGATAACCTGCACTTCATCCAATTGCTGGATGCAACAACAAGAATCAAGTTAGATAGTCATCAAGCGCGCAAGACATTATGCAATCAGCAGCACCAGAAAACAGAAACTCAAAAGCAAAATCCTTCCACAGCAGCAGTTTTACCTGGCAACACCTTCATTACCTACACTGACAGCATCTGGTAAACATCAGCATTCTAAACATATGGATGCCAATTTGGAAAATCAATATTCCCACGTAACCAAAAACTCAGCCTCGATGTGTGTGTATGCATGTGAAACAGGGAAGCATTATAGCATACAAAGGCTAGGTAGAGAATTTTTTACCAGAGACTGGGAACATGTTAATATATCTTGTGGAAAAAATGGTGTTTTTCGGACTGCTGACTAGTAGATCAAGTTGTGTGTATGCATGTGAAACAGGGAAGTATTATAGCATACAAGAAAGCCTAGGTGGAGAATTTTTTACCAGAGACTGGGAACATGTTCAAATATCTTGTGAAAAAAATGGTGTTTTTTAGACTGCTAACTAGGAGATCAAATTCAATCCACAAGTGTAAATCATGTGAGCAGTCAAACTACAAACGAGCTCATTGCAATTCAAGTAAACCCTCTTCAGCGTGTGAAAGACTTCTCTCTTCAAAGATACAGTTCAGCAGTTGGCAAGAACACTCAGACTACATGTTTTCTACTGGGAAAGATAAACCATTATTATAAAATGGGGTCGAAGATCAGCCAGTTCTTCTTAAGTGCACAAGCCATTGCAAAAGCTGACATAATTTAGAACAGTTTCAAGAAGTGAACCAACTGTGATAATCCCAGTCTTTTCCAGATATAAAGCATGACAACGAATTACACAAGGAACTGCCCCACTCCATATTATGAGCAATAAGGCTTGCCTACACCAGCCAAAGAGCAGAAATGGTTTTGAAATGTGCCTTCCTGAGCTTTCCGCAGCAACATTTCACTTCAACCTAAAGAATAAACGAACAGATTCCAGGATCACTACCTTGAAACAGGTGAGATTAGCCATAGCACGAACTGAAGCCTCAAAAACCAACCATCAGGTCTTCACAAGACTGATTACAGTCCTTACACCCGGGCACTAAGCAACACTAAAACCTCGTGCCAATTATTTAACAGACTAGTGGTCTAGACTAACATTGAAAACAAGCACAGGCGCAAGTCAATCATTCAGTGATCCCAAAGAACTCTGATCATTAGCTCTTCTTTCTGAGACACATGGGAACAGTTTTCTGTAAGTCTGGAACAATATTGCTACCAAAAACTCTTATTCTATACTGCATCAACAACAATCTGAAAAGATATTAACAAACTTAGCCTTCAAGCTGGCTCTGGATTCGAATTGAGAATGGACAACGGTACAAAAGCGTTGGGAAAAAAATGGCTGCTTTCCATTTAGTTTTAACAGTGATAGTGAGAATGACTAATTTTACAAAAATATCCAGGGAAAGCACCTGGCGCCCCTCCTTAGTCTCTGGAATGAGAATCCACATAGGAAGGCAAACTTGAACGATAAAATGGTCAGAACAGAATTCTCCACAAATAAATGTCACTTCTCTACTCCCTTGACAACAATCATGAAATTAGCCAAATGGTACATGTTCACAGCAGCGTAAATTTATACGACCACAGAAACACAGAGCACAATTATGGTGTCGCACACCTAAACCTTCACCTAATGCTTATATCAAAGCAGAATTGCAAAGCAGAGAACATGCAGAGGTTGTCAGCAGTTATAAATACATTCTCCATAACTTTTAGCAGAAAGTCCCACCTTGAGCTTTTCAACAAAGAAACTAAAAATGGCAGCCAACACGTGGACAAAAAGACATTTACAAATTGAGCTCATAGATTTTTAGCCTCCATATGTTATGAAGAGATCAGAAGATTACCTGTGACATGAAATGTCTTTCCACAGCATCAACGAGCTGCTCCTTGGACGGGTTTGTACCTAATTCGACCTGTTGAACAAGAGGTGTCTAGTCAAATCTGTGTGGAACCCACAATTCAGCCTTAATCAGCTAGCCCCTGTTGGATAGAACCTCACCAGATTGAAGTGCCTCCAATATCTTTCCAAGACACTTATGTCGAACTTGCTGAAGTCCACCTTCTGCAAAAGTTCAGGCCAGCTCTAAATTCACTATGAAGACAATACTCGACTTCCCAAAAAATGAAGATCCAAAATAATACCCTTTCCAAACGTTAAATCCCCTTACAATCCGACAGCTAAAGAGAGTGGCGTTCCGAAAAGACGAGAAATCTAATTAGACTTGATTAAGACCGTAAACTTAAGAGGCTATAGGGTGTACCAGTAAACCAGGTGGAGCAGATTTATACGCCTTAAAGGAGGAATCCGATAGGGTGTTCTTGCTGATCGCTTTCGTCGAGGATACTGCCTTTTGAATGCGACCCTTTTGCTTGTAAATTTTCCCCGAATCCTCTGCTACGGAAGCAACTAAGAACCTAAGAAGTTGCTAATCACGGGAGAAAAGACAAGGCCATTGACGATCAAAGAAGGATTTGTGAGCGACCCAATGGCGAATTTACAAAAAATGAGCCGATTGAACACAAACCTGCATTGGACTTGCTTGACATCACATCTTCAGAATCAATTTCATCTTCCTCGTTCCCAGTCGGAGGTTCGAGCACACTCAATGCATTCCGTTGCAACTTCACTTCGAGGCCATTGGTCAGAACCTGCACAGATCAGTACTTAAACTTAAAAAGACAACTTCGGAGAGACTGAACAAAACGACGTACTGCAGCGATGAAGATTTAAGAGCATTGTCTGAATGGCTATGGTTTATTCGATCTGATTTTCCTATTCGGGAATTATTCAGCAGAATCCACGTGAACAAAGCTACCAGGTGCAGCTCTTACAATTTGGAGACATCGTATCAGTGGCTAACTGCTGTGGTCGATCTAATTTTCCTTTTGAGCAGAATCCAAATTTCTCCAGTGTTTTAATGATGAAAATGATCAAGACCTAAGTGCCGTTACAAAACACCTCGCTAAAGATATTGCTCTTACAACATTCTGCTGTTACAGAATGCGGGTCTTATTCGGTGGGGGAATACCAAAAATGCAATGTGGAGAAGGGGAGATATTAAAATGTGTCATATGGTCGGATATGATATGAAAAAATTTGCATCTACTAGTTGGTTACCAGCCAATGCCAGCCTCCCAAGCCGACAGCTTTCTTAACAACTCCACGAAGGCCAACGAGCATAGCCTTAGTGCGGTTATTCCCGGTGACGATCACCTTCGTATGGCGAGGAAGCAAAGACAGCTCTTCTTCTCCACTGTCATCGCCTCCACAGGGGGAGACGATCCCTGGTGGACAGCTCTCAGCCTCCAGCATTGCCAACCGCAAAAATCCTAATCAAAATGCAACGCAGCAGTATCGCGATCAGCGTACCAAAAGGCCAGATCCGAAGCCGCAATGCGAAATTCAGGGACCGGTGGCAGATCTACGTTGTCATGGGCAATGCGGAGGGGGAGGCTGGATGGATGAATGGAAATAAGCGGGAAATGTACGGTTGATCTATGAAATTTTACTACGAAGGCATGGCTGCGAGAGAAGCTACAACTGAAGGGGGAAGGTGAGCGCGGAATGAGCCACGAGGAAGCCAATGGTAGAGGAAGCTGACAATTTTTTGGCACGAGAGGGCAGCTCGGCTATGGCGGAGAGATGCGACGCGAGACAGAAAATTGGAAATCCGGAGCAAGAGAAGAAGACGATCATTTAGAGGCATTCGCTTTCCTCTCTCTCTCACTCACTCATCAGTCTAGTCTGTTGTGCAGCTACTCACACAGAAACCCTAATTTTCCTTTTTTCCCTCCTTGATCATTTACACACAAAATGCGCCGGTCTACCATTTTCTTCTTTTAAATACAAGTAAAGTTTTTATCCAAAGTGATCGCTGGAGAGGTCATTCACACGCACCGCTGTGGCCCCAACCGCTACCTGACTGCCAAGGTTGCACCTCTCACTTTGAGTTAATAGCGTTAAACCACCATCATGCGAGAAGTTTCATACAAATTCACACAGTAATTCTCACATTTTCAAATTATGACTAGACAATGAGTTGGGAAGGCATCGCATATTTGGCTAGGTGCAGGCGAAGTGACTATTGGGTCCCTCCCTGTAAAAGCTCATGACATTGAACACTACAATATCCCTACATGGAAAAATCCACGTGGTTACATTAGCGATTGCATAAGAACCTTAGAGTTCCTCCACATGTTGCTTCATCGACCAATCATGGTGGTAGTGTAGAGTAAAGAGGCTAGCAAGACTCTAAGGATTTTAAAGTTCCTTGACATGGTCATACATTAACAAATGTTAGGGGTAGAATTTACTGATAGCCCCATCACACCCAAGTGCAGTGGGATCAAGGAAACACCACTCCCCCCACTATCATGTTATCGCACTTAATGCAAACAAGGGGAGTGGGGTTTCCTTACCCCTCCCCTCCCCCTACTAAACCTTGGTAAAAAAGTAAGGCTAACATGGTGTTTTTTTGCTACATCGTGTTAATAGGGTTTAAGCAATCCCATTGGCGAATGCAAGATTTTGCAACATTCTCAACCAACCGAACAATTCTTTCTGACGTTGCACTTATGGGTTTTTTTAATCACTTCTTAAAAAACCTTCTTTCTAAGTGACTAGCATGATCAGATTGTAATTCTTCCTCCACAATTGTCCTATTAAACATGTTAACCCTTGTGCAATAGGGCTCTAAGTCAAGAACTTGCACACACAACCTCGTGAGTGCATAGCTAGAGCTTAATTATGTCTTTCCTCCCACAATTTGTCTCTCTTCTCTCTATAGGAGCACTACCAACACCATGTGGCAGTTTTGTTTCATAAAGTTCAAATAACGATGCTCAACAACCACGTAATTTACTAAGTTTCTCAAGGTAAAACTTGCAACTTTTACAAGTCTTACGAGTAGATCTTACTTGCACATGAGGAGCTCTTAAGTGCACTCTATCTATACAATAACGAGGTTTGTCACCTCCTATTACAGGAGGCTTAATAAATCATACAAGATATAGGGCGGCTTCACTCAACAGCAAAGTTTGTGGTCTACTAGCCTTCTTGAAATGATGTTCTACAATACAACTTTTCTTATCGAGGATATGTTTATGATTGTGCCCTAATGCATTGTGAAAACAAACAAGACACAAGACACTTGAATGTTGATGGAGGAGCAAATCATGTGCAACCAGCTTCATATACAACAAACAAACCCAATTGAATGAAAAACTAGCGTGCAAAAAAAAGTTATTGAACCACTATAACCTTGTGATGTTTTCATGAATATGCTTCTAAGCAGTGTACTTCTAATTTTTTGTTGAACCCAAGAACCTCTAATGTAATGAGGGTGTAACAAAGGCAACAAATATAACTAGAAGACGTCACCAACTTGGGATGAGTCCGAGGAGTAATGGCATGTCTTGTACTACAAAAGCCCTTCAAAGTTGCATGGAGTTAAGTTGTATCTTATTTCTTTAACATCGATAGGTGATATTAATGGTCTAAGTAGACCAGAAAAATGACAAGAATGCATCTATAACCTTTTCTAAATGTAAATCAAATCAATGACTTCTCTTGGATATCTCGTATCCATGATTTTCATGACAACTAGTGAATTTTACACAAACATACCTTTAAGGTGAGCCATGGCCATTTTTGGATAGAGATGAGGAAGGATCAGAACCTTGCAATTGACCCCAAATTCGGTCCAAGTTCAATCCTCATTACGAGTTACACATATAAGCAACAAGATAGTTGTGGTGTGATCGCTCTCTTGGGCCAAAGGTATTTGCATCACATGATTTCATAGAAAGGTCAAACCACAAGCACTTCAATATAAATTAGTCTCTTATTTCTTGCACGTGTCATAAAAGCTCTAGTGGACCATGTGGCAGACGTGTCATTTCTAAGGGAAGCGTCTAGCATGGGAACGAGAGCTATGTTCTCGGGTTAGGTTTTACGTTTCTCACTTTTTAAAGGTTTCTTTTTTGTTAGAATAAATGTTTGTTGCTTTTTTATGCTCCCGCCCACAGAACACGCTTCAGCGGACGTATCAGCGGGGTGCAATTCAGTTAAATGTGGAAGTAATCCTCCTGTTCCTGTAGCGTGTATGCATGCGCACTGTTAATATTTGGATATTGCGGTAGCCTTTATATTATTAAAGCTCCCTTTATTAAGCTACTTTACGATATGGATGTATCATGTCGCGTTTGGCAGATCTTTTTTATTATCCATTATCCTGATAAATTCGTTCAAATTCTGTCATCCATCGTCTTATTCATTTGTTTTTCTAAAGAATGCCAATAAATTATCATCGATCGTCTTATCTGGTCAAAAAAATGCTTTTATCCAAAATTTCCATCCCATCACAAATCTAAATTACACAAATTTGGGCCATTTGCCGGAAATATTCCTGCTCGCAATCGCCTTACTTATAAAATCTTCTCTTCTCGTTTTCCTCTTTTAAACATGCTTTGAATTTTCCCGGCCCCCAAATCTGGCAAACGGAACGGATGATGGAGATCGTGTGATGGTGTCTGGGGATGCGAGATCGCCCGGGCAATGAGGTCTCTCCACGTGGCGTCCTGCCTGGCTTCCACTTTCAAGAACCTGTCGCAGGTAGGGTCATCATGATTCATATCGGCGCCAAAGTTACCCTCTCTAAATTCTGGATTTGAGGGCCGAGGCCTGGAAGTTCAAAGGGAAGGAGGCCTTGATGTGTCTCGTTTACATGGTTAGGCAACCTTTAAACACAGCCCCCATCGAGAAGTTGGAAAAATAAATATATTTCGACAAAAATCATTACTAAAAGCCATATAACAATGGCATCATGTAGACTAGGGCCTCCCCACATTTCCTTTGTAAAGCGTTCCATCTCTAAAAATTAACCAAATAGCATGGTTCTCGAGTAATTTTCGTGTGCATTAAGTTGCAAAAATGTTGTTATTCGTTCAACATTTTCACGGCCTATCGCTTGTAAATGTCTAAATGTGGACATTCCCTGGACTTGGCATGTTGCATTGAAGACAATTTGACCTTCAACATCTTAGCTTTCCCTTACATGGGAAATCTGCAACTCAAAAAGGGATTATTTGAAACAAGGTTGCGGGAAGGCCCTCTAAAGGTGTACTTGCAAGACCTACTAACCGCTTATTGGTCAAGCATTTCAAGTTGAGTGGCCATGGCTATCTCTCACATAGCCGATGCACTCTCCCTGCCTATGGGGTGTAGTGAGCTTACCTTGATACCCAATCGAGTACCCTCCTCCCTCATGCACACTAGTAGCTCCACAATCCTCGATGCAAGCTCGAGCAACCCCAATCCCTCTCTGTCAAGCTCCATCCTCCATAGCCGTGCGAGACAAGAGAAGAGAAGAGGAGAGAAGAAGATGAAGAGAGGAGATGGGGAGTTTTTTCTCCTCGATCCCTCACTCTCACACACTCACTCACTTCCTCACTCAAGCACACACAATAAGGCAAGAAGAAGAAGAGAAAAAGAAGAATAGACTTTTTGCCACACACCAAGAATAGGAGTTTCCATAACTTTTTGGCTTATATACATGTCAATTTCCCTTGGGCGAGTATCCCCTTTTTACATGGCGCCCTTTTGTCCATTGTCCTCCTATCTTCCTAGCTTCCTTCCTACCGCCCATCTACCTTTACAATTTGCATAAGAGGGAACTTGGCGCTCTTTTACAATAGTTTTAGGGGTGTATTGTATTTAAAAATGCACCTTTGCCTTTGACTTGATTTTTGAGGCCGCCCTTGCGCTTTTAGTCGTTCACCTTCCTACCTCTTTTGTTGTGTCTGATTTCCTCCTGGGCTACCTCTTTTAGGTCGTGAATTGCGCTTTTCCACTTTCTTCTTGTGTTGAGGTTAACATTACCCCCCTCCTAGCTTAGTGCTAGTGCCATGGAACTGATGTGTAGTAGTTGAAAGAAGGTGGGATGGGTGTAGCCAGATGGCTTTTTTGAGTTAGTATACAAGCCGTTTGCAGGGGATGGTATTGGATGGACTGGCCCTTGAAATTGAAGATATAGTTGGGGCGGGTCCTTTTTTGTTGTTTGTGTTGAGGGGATTCGTTCTTTGAAAATGAAGATAAAGTTAGACGGATCCCTGCGTCGAGATAGGCGGATGGGCAGATCCATCTTTAAAATTTAATATGGTGTTGGATGGATTCCTGCTTGGAGGATGGCTGGTGGACGGATCCATGTTTGAAATTTAAGATGGTGTTAGACAAATTTGTCTTTTGGCCCTTCCTGGCTACCTTCTCTTGCGCTGTCCCAAATGAGCTTCTTCATTTACTTTTTGATTGGGGCTACCCCGGTTTGCCTCTGCCTTAGTTTGCATGCATAGGAATGTTGTCGCATAAGATGGTTCCTCTCTTAGGTGGGTGCTAGTTCCAAGACATTTTGGTTTTGAGCTGATAAAGGTTCGATGAGAAAGGGCAGATGTGTGAGTCGATGATGATGGGGCTACATAGGAATTGGGCCTAGGAAGAAATGGATCGCCCAATTGAGGTGGTGGAGGTTGGGAGCGCATTGCATGGATGATGGGGCCTCCAAAGCTGGGGTTTGGAGCCTTCATTTATACCTGAATAGAAAAGAAAATGCACTTCATGGGGGTGTCTGCTTTGCCATGTGGTGCATGATGCACGTGCTTGTGGAATTGGGAGATGGGTCTAGCCTTCAGTGGTGTCCCACACTTGAGGGCCCAGTTCGTGCATCATTGTATGTGTGGTGCATCGCTTGGGAGACAGGTCTTGGAGAATGTCCTGCCCTTGATGTGCCCTAAGCATGTGCAGTGGGGAACGGGGCTAGGTATGGAAACCCTAGGTGCAGTGATTATGGTGCTTAAGATGCTTTTGGGGGGTCCAGTGTTTCCACTTCTTCTTTCTTTGTCTTTTTTCCTTTCTTTTTTATTTTCTTAAAATAATACTGGAAGTTACATTTAGAAGAAGTGACAAACTTACCCAATAATTGGCTGGTCCAGTGTTTCCACTTCCAGTATTAAAATGCAAGGGGTGCTCTTAGGCTCTACCTTGATCTTCCTCGAACGATTTGCAAGGTGGTCTTAGGGACTTAGTCAAAAAGGTGCGGCTCTGCAGGTATTCCTTGATACTAGCCTTTGCATTAAGAGGTGTGGTTGATAGAAAAGGATGATTACACCTCATAAAGTGACTATCGCTCATGTCCTCAAGGATCTTCATACAAAAAGAGGGAAGCAAGGTTGCCCTCATCATGAGCCTAGCCATAGCGCAACTATCCATTCCTAGGTAAATGTCAAAAAACAGTGGGGGAAGGTGGGCTTTCTCAATTGCTAGCTTTTTTTAAAGCAAAAACCTAATGGTCCTAAGGTAATTACAAGTAGTTATGAATGCTAGGTTCGGACAAGAAGAGAAATCCTCGAGGAAGTGGTTGATGGATAGGCACAAGTCCCCTACTTTAAAGGTCATGCATTCCTCGGGAGTTGCTACGGTGACGTTGTAGATCCTCGGGAAGTCGTACCTACCATGCACCCCCTTATCGTAATCCACCCCATGTCTGTGAGAGTAGGACATGTAGATAGGATCATTCCTTTCTTTTGATAGCATACAACAGAAGGCCATCCATGCATCAAAATTGGTGTCCCAAATCCTCCTCCGCCACTTTGGTTGCGCCTCTAACCTTAGACGGTTTTGGAAACCTGATGGACCTTATCCTGCAAGTAGTCTGTGGGTTCCCACCTCCATTGTGTGATTACGATGCTTTGCTCCTCGACCCATCGGTTTGCCATAGTATTGCCCAAACAAATGATCCTTTCCACTACCTCCAGGGGTAAAACTCGGTCCAAGGCTCGTGGGTAGAGGAAGGAGAACTCAAAGGGTCAGGATTGGAGCTCCTACTGTTGCCAGATAGTCGACTTCTACGGCCAGCTGACGAGATGGTGATCCTCGTGTAGTGGCATGGGCTCGTTAGGAAGTTGCTATGGTCGTGCTCATGCTCGTGCTCTTTGCTAGGCTTGCTCCACGAGTTCATGTCTTCTTCTTCTTGCAACAATAACATGCTCGGGAACCTAGGCACCCTTTGGCTCTTCTAGGGGTAGATCAGGCAAGGGTGGACTGGGCTCTTTGATTTGCGGTTCTTCTTCGAATTCCTGCTCGAAGTCCCGACCCTTCCCAGGTGTCTTGTTCCATTGTGGGTTGGACTGGGGGTGGATGGGACTGCTCTTGTTCCTTGAATCCAAGTTCCCTAAGCTCATCGGTGGAGAGGCCGACATGTCGCAAGTAGATGCATTGCTGCTCCTTGGTTATACCTATGCTGGTTGGGAGTGCGCGCTTTTGCAGGGCAATACCTTAAAGCTCTGGTTGTCAACTCCAGCTTCCTTTTCATTCTCTCCACCAAATCCTCACCTGTAACTTGTGTGACATGAAGTACTGTGTTAAAAAAGGCTTGCCTCTATGTGTCGGAGCACGCTTCAGTGGCCTCAGCTCTGGATTTTTTGAGCACCCTCTCGCACTCCGCCACTATCCGACGCTTTATTAATCCTCGTACTCCTTCAAAGTTGCGCCTTTCCCACAGCTTCCTTTTCATTCTCTCCACCAAATCCTCACCTATAACTTGTGTGACATGAAGTATTGTGTTAAAAAAGGCTTGCCTCTATGTGTCGGAGCATGCTACAGTGGCCTCAGCTCTGGATTTTTTGAGCACCCTCTCGCACTCCGCCACTATCCGACGCTTTATTAATCCTCGTACTCCTTCAAAGTTACGCCTTTCCCACTGTTGTGCCTTATCTTCCAGGTCTTCCTTATCCCTTTCCATCTCCTGAGATAGCATCATTACCACTTGCTGTTGCTCATTCCACACTTCAAGCATTTGGGTCTTCTCTTTATCTCGGCGGTTCAGTTGCGGCTATTCTTCTACCTTGATTAGCCCACTGGGAACTGTTGGTGGGCTTCTATGAGCCTTTTTGATAGATCTTCATTGACTTACACTTGGCTTTGCAGTTCTACTCGGTGTAGCCTTCTTTCGGTTATGGCCATGGCCATCAATCCCTCCACTTTCTACTGGGCATTTCACAAGTTGTCCTGCAGGCTCCTAGTGGCTTCTTCTATGGCCTCTTCCTTCTTCTTCAACACGACTCCTATCTCTCTCTCTAGCCTTTCTTGCTCCTCCATTGCTAACCACAGCCTGAATACCAAGGCATCCTCCTGTTCTTAGCATTGTTTTTCTGATGCATGGTCCCCTTCCCGCTCACTCTCCTGTAGTTCCGCATTCATCTCTTCCACCCGTGCCATTCGTCATTGGAGCTTAGTGTATTGTTGGATGAGCAACTCGTGGCCCTGTTGCTCTGCCACTAGGTCTTGGGCTTCATCCTCTAGCCTTTGCCTTAGGCAATCTTCATTCTCTTGTGCCTCCTTTTCTTTTGCACTGAGTTGCTCTTTAAGGCTTCGAATTTCTTTCTGATGTTCCATGACTTGCCATGTTATCTCTAGCCTTAGAGCCGCGAAAACTTCTCTTTTGGCCTCTAGTTCTGTAGCCGCAACCTTCTTCTCTTCCTTAGCCTTCTCTAGCTGGTTGGGCTAGGAGGTCAACTACATAGCCATCATAGTCCGTAGCCGGGGGGCGTTGTTGGTGGTGTTGTGGTGGTGGATGCTTCCAACCTTTGCCACTTTGGATCTTGCCTTGACTTGACGTTTGCTGCAGCCGGCCTTTTGGCTCCTACCTCTCGCACTATCTCTTGTATTTTCGTGACCAACAATTGTATCATGGACATGAGCTGAGTGGTATCCATGGCAGGCATCAGCTCCTGTGTTGTCGAGGTGGTGGTGCTGGTTTGAGGTGCAAGTCTCGAAGGGAGGAGGTGCAACGGAGCTTTGCCCTTTCCTACAACAACTGGGGCTGCTTCAACGCTGCCGCTTGGTTCGCCTTCATGTCGTGGGCTCAAGGTGGCCATTTCCTCGGCATCGTGGGTCTCCTTTATAAACTTGTGCATGGCCTCTACCATGCCTTCATCCTCCTTTCTCCTTAGCTCCTCATTTTTCTGCTCTCCTCCTTGGCCCTCCGTGATTCTTCTCTCACTTTCTTCATTTTTTCCTCTCCTTTTCTCCTTCATTCTTCTTCCATCCTTTTGGATTATTTTTGGGCTCTTTTCAGCTCCGCCCGTTCTTCCTTCGTCATCTCCTCTCTCCTTTGTTGTTGGGGTTTTGTGGCCTTCTTCTGGGTAGTCTGCACCTCCTACTCTCCATGGTCACTAATGGTTCTCTCGTTCGCTGGATTGCTCTATGTTAGGGCGAGGTGACTAATGGGGTGTCTCTCCCACTTCTTCATCAACTCCTTCTACCTTCTTTATTGCTTCTTGGATGATTGCTATCAAGACCCTGCCGAATCTGATTGCGGAGTCCTTGGAGGCAAACTTCTTACGTGCTAATCTGGCTGTTGAGGCTGGGGACTCCCCTCCTACTAGTGTTGTGCTTGTGGCTAGGACGGTGGGCAAGGACTTGATGGTTTTTAAGACAAACCCATTCCAATCCACTTCTTCAAGGGACCCTACGGCTATGGTCTATAGCAGTGGCACGCCAATCCTGTTCATCAATGCGTTGTACCTTTGTTCTAAGAAGAGGGCATGGGCCATCTTCACTTGCATCCTCGCTTCTGGGTTTGGGATGTTTGACAAACTTATCCTGTCCACCGTGTGCACATCATGATTGTTCACACCTAGCATGGCATATACATCTCTTTGAGGATGTTTTTCTTTCTTGGGAGCCAAACCTAGGACATTCTCGACCATTGCAGCACTTAGGGGCATCTCCACTTGGCATTCTTCTTCTCCTATCCGACTATTACTGTGCCGCAATTTCTTGCATCATCAAAGCTTCTCAGGAACTCTGCACACATGCTGTAGTCAGCTGCTTTGCCCTACTTTCTCCACGTACTTCTGGAGGGCACATTTGTCCACCAACTGCTTTATAGTCGGCTCCTCCAGGATGGCTTCGTTCAAGTTCAGTGTGTGTTCGAAGGTGAAAGGGCTAAAGCCCCTTGTCTCGACACTCAGGTTGTATCTAGTCTGCTCTTCTTTTGTGAAAGGGAGCTTGCCACCTGTATCTTGCCCTGCCATTGTGCGTACCTGTAATTCATCATAATCCAACATTAGTATTCCTTAGATGGCTTTTCACGGTAAGGAGGAATTTGATTTTGCTTCCACGAAGAGAATGAACAAGCTGAATTAAAGAGATGAAATTTTCGAACAGCAGCCTATTCATTCCAAAACATTTTTGATATTTTCTTTCCAGCCCCTTTTTCTTTCTCTATTCTTTCCTACTTTTAACTTTGATTAAGGCTTTTTGTTTCCTTCTTGCCTATGTTTTCTTAATCACCTTACCCCTCCCCCCTCGAAAAATGATGAGAATCCTTCCTAGGATTGGACATGGGAGAGGCAAGGCATTTGAGCACAGTATGATGCTATCTACTTTGGCATAAGCCAATCGTAGAAATCAAGGTTGTATTCCAAGTGGGCATGACGATCAAGATTACGAGGGCTAACACATACTTGGGTAATGTAAGTTAGGACATTGGTTAGAAAATCACCCAAGTAGATGCGGCTAGCCGCATATAGCTTCTCTTTCGTAAGGATGCGATCAATGTAAGGGTGGCTGGTCATCTAGGTGTTTGTTTCGAGTGATGGCCAAGACCCTGAAAGAGGTTGGTGCTACGTAAGTTGGGTCATACTCGGTTGTTTTAATCGCACGTCGCTACTTAGCATTAGTCATTACTTGGCAACCCTATTTCTCCCATTGGAGATGTAGGTTACACCATTTTTGTAAGAACAATGCGTCAGTAGCAAGGCAAGTGAGTTCATCAAGCTCAATGGGTGACACATGCCTTTGGGGCTTACGGTATGATGTTATTAGTCATCTAATGAACGTGTGCTCTTTTGAAATTTCACCATTACTGATCAACTTCTTTGTGACCTTGGGAAATTTTATGATCGTGAACTCATATTCTTCCTAAGTGCAGGATAAAGAACAAACATAAAAGGCAAGGGGTTCATCAAGCAAGTCGAGGTCAAGTCCTTCATAGCTCCCAGCAAATGTGGTGAAAGAGTTGTCCAAGAGCTTGATGCAAGTCACCAAGTCATCTCCTGTATTCTCAACAAGGTCCTTGGCGATCGATAGGAATGAACGTTGCTCGTAGGAAGGCCTAAGACATGCTGGTGGTTGCGGTGGAATTGGGCTAGACAGTGATGGTTCTAGTGGCAGCGGACTTGACAGTGGTGTGTCAAGGGTAGCTCCGTAGTTTGATCTGTGTGTCCAATGCTACTTTGGGGTACGAAGGGCGGCTCTAGTAGCATAGATGGTGCGCTGCCCTCTTCTTGCGCAGCCATTGGGGTGCCAAGCTCTCCGGACTTTGATGCTTTCGAGATATCAAATTGCTATTTCGGTCAATATATTGGGTGGGTTTTGATTACTGCAACCGTCACAAGTTTTGTAGGCTTTGTAGCTCGGGTTTCCTGGGTGATCACCACCTTAGCAGGAGTGGGGCTTCTTGGAGATGGGGTGGCAAGTGATGGTCATGGTTGGGCTATGCTTTTAGGATTTTCCTTCTTGGGCACCCATATCCAAGTGTTGCCTTCGTAGTATCCTTGGGCTCACAACAGATCTTTGAGGATCCATTGTGACTTGATTGTTCGCCTACGTCGATAGCATTGGGTTGGTCTTTTAGGTTTTGAATGATATTTGTTAGCCTTGCGGGGTTGTGTGTGCTTGCTACGAGTAGGTCACTTTTGGTGCCTTGGCACCCATTTAAGCATGGGCTATGTAGCTTTGGGGATGGCCTTAGTTGGTGGTGGTTTTGTAGTCTGGGTGGGTTGTGATGACTCACAACCCCCCTCCCTAGGTTGGGTCCTAGGTGGCTCTATCGATGGCATGGTAGGGTTGGGTGGAGCCTCGCTGCACCCTTGCTGAAGGTTGTCACGATTCGAATGTTGCCAATGGCAAGGTGAATACGTTGTAGATCCTAATCTACATTACAATGTGTTTGCTTCTTGAAAGTACATCCTAACAGCGCTTCTTGACCTACATCCTTCATATTTGGCAATATATAGAAGATGATCGGTAGGCTCTCAGACTCGATAGAGACTATGATGTTGCACTTCCCTAGGAGTTCATATGACTTGCCCCCAAATGGGCTGATTCTAGCATTGGTGGGCTATAATTGTGGCTTACCAATAAGGGTCCAATGAGCATAATTCAAGACATTAAAGTCAACTCTCTCATCGATCAAGGCATCAAATGCATGCGTGCACTGGGCGGTGGTCATGATATGCAGGTATGTTGTTGCTACTACCTCCTCATCCTCGTCCTCTAGTTCGGTGATGGTGGCTATGTGGACTTTGACAGGGGCTTCTAGCATAGGGGGCTCATGTAGTGGATGTGTGGGAGGATAGTACTTCTTCATGCGACTGCCATTAAAGAAGCCTATGCCCTCACCTTTATAGGTTTCAAGTTCTACATTGCCCGTCCTACTAATGGTGTGCACTCAAAAATGTCCTAATCCTCGAAATTTCATTTTCAGCTTGTGGCACTTTAGAAAATAGAGAAAAACAAGGTCTCTTTGCTCAAAGTCACGTTGTTTGACGTGGTTATTGAACCACATCTTCCATCGGGCTTTCTTAGAAATTAGGGTGTGGGTGGCTAGGAGCTGAGTCTCAGTGAGTCATTCCAATTCCAAGATGGTCGGGGTCCAAGCTTCGTTCCCTTTCCATCTCTCCTGTACTACTATCCTCGAGTTAGGGACAAAGAATTCCAATGGCAAGATGGCATCACTCCCATAAGTCAACATAAAGGGTGTCTGCCCACAACCGTTTTATAGACTGTCTGATAGGCCCATAATGCTCCCATGAATTTGTTGTCCCAATCACTTCGCAAGGTAGAAACTACATTTGTAAGGACGTTGACTAAGATCTTGTTCGTGGATTTTGCTTGGCCATTATCTTGAGGGTAGTAGGGTGAGGATTTCCTGTGGATGATTAAGAAGGTTGAGAGTAGGTGGGCAATCACCTCATTGATGAAGTGAGTGCCTTGGTTGCCTACTAATTCAATAAGGCAACCAAATCGTGAGATAATGTGCTCCCACAAGAACTTTGCTGTGCTCCTAGCATTGTTCTTCCTGGTGGCTTGTGCCTTGGCCCATTTTGTAAGGTAGTCAGTTGCTATGATGATGTATCTAGCATGTGAGTATTGTGTGTGTGACTGATGGGTCCAATGAAGTCGATTCCCCATTTCTCAAAGGGTTGTCGTGCAATGACAAGAGTCAACTCCAACTTATTCTTTTGTGTAGGAACTTTAGTCCTTTGGCACTCATCGCAATGCTTTACGAACTTAGCAGCATCGTGGAATAGGGTGGGCTGTTGAGATATCGAGCTCCACTCGTGATATGCCAGGGTGACCGCTGTGCATTTATGTCACCGACTTGTCAGTTTTTGCAGATACGGTTGGTATACCGCCCATGAATAATAGCTACATGACAACTATCCTTATCTACTCTAGTTTGTGGCTCAGTTAGTATGCTACCTTAGTTAGTTGAGTTTGGTTTGAGACCCATATATAGGGTTCTTCTATTTCTTTGTATGATAGTTTTTTTAGTTTACACAACTAAGAAGAGGAAAACTGTTTTCAGCCTCCACCCTTGTGTGTATTTCCCCATTGTGCAAGCAAGAAAGCTACAAGTGAGACTCCTTCCTTCTCTCCCATAATCTTGACATGGTATCAGAGCCTTGTTCGTAGTAAGGAGCTCAAGAAAGCAAGCCAAGCTCGCGGTGTTCTGGTAAGAGGAGCAATGTTGCTTTCATTTTTTCTGTTTTGGGAGCAGATCTCTGCAGGCAGCACAGCCGGAAATTGCAAGAGTGCATTGTCTCAGGTTGAGACGCCCTTCGCGGTGAAGCAAGAGGGCAGTATATGCTGCGGGAGAAGGCTTTAGCCCTTGGCGACCCTGTTTTTTTTATTTGAGGCCATTTTGGGGTCTGTTTTGGAGGCGGAAGTTTTCTGCACGCACTCAGGAAAAGGCCCAGTTTTATGCTGTGCAGCCACTGTTCTACAGGTCAGTGAAAAGTTACTGTAGAAATTGCATCGTATGCCTGTGCGCAGAGACATTGGGAGTTACAGAATCATCCTTGTAGCCTGTTGATGCAAAATCATCACTAGGAAGTCAATGTGTGGTCAAATACCACTTTCGTCAGTTTTGTAGATTTGCCTTTGTGAGGCTGAAGCTGTGTTCTTTGCAGTGATAGAATTTTTTGCAGTGTTCTGTAATGGCGTCTGATTCTCTCTCACAGAACTGAAAAGCTTGATAAGAACAACTTCCAAGCATGGAAGTTTAGAATGACGAATTTCCTTATGGGAAAAGGATATTGGAAATTTGTTGCAGGAAATGAAGAAGAACCAGTTCTTCCTGATGTTCCCAATCAACAGCAAATGCATGCATTCAAAGCATGGCATGAGAGAGCCAGAAAAGTTATGTACTGGCTGTTTATCAGTATTTTAGATTCTATGATTGTGCATATTCAGGATGCAAGTACGCCAAAGGAGGCATGGGATACTTTGTCAAAAATATATAGCACAAATACGCAAGCCAGAAAAATGTAGCTCAAGCAAGAGTTGCATAATGTGCAAAGAGAAAGTATGAGCATCAATGACTACCACATGAAGGTGAAGAAGATTGCAGATGCACTTGCTTCCATTGGGTCGCTAGTGGAAGATGATGATTTAGTTTCTGTGACCTTGAATGGTTTAGGAAAGGATTATGCACAGTTTCGGACATCCATTTCAGTTCGTGAAAGATTTCCTGATTTTGAGGAGTTGATTGCTCTTCTAATTTTTGAGGAGCAGAGAAATGGTGGTGCATCTTCCTCAGGAGGAACTTCAAAAGAAACTGTCTTCTACTCAAATGCTGGAAGAGGTAGAGACAGAGGTAGAGGAGGCCGATCTGGAGGCCGTGGTAGAAATTAGAATATGTAGCAAACTCAAGAAAACCAGTCCTATGGAGGAGGACGTGGTAACTCTAGAGGCAGGGGGAGCCAAAGAGGTCGTGGTGGATGGCAAAGAGGCCAAAATGCAAACAGCAATGTTGAATGCTACTACTGTGGTAAAATGGGTCATATGGCTAAAGACTGCTATAAAAAGCAGAATGACATCATGAATGGAAAATTGCAACAAGGGAATTATGCATCTTCTAGTAGACAGGGTGATGACAGAAATGAGCATTTGTTTATGGTGCAGCACATGAACAACTCTGTGACAAGTGCAGAAGAAAGCAACGATGTGTGGTATGTTGACTTAGGTGCATCAAACCACATGACAGGTCATGCAGAATGGATGGAGGATGCAAGGAAAATGAAAAAACCAGGATTTCAGGAGACTGGTGATGATATTGCACATCCTATTGTGCAGATTGGAAAATTTCCTTTGTCTATGGAGGATGGGAAAAAGAAATACCTGTCCGATGTATTTCATGTCCCGAATATCACCAAGAATCTGGTTTCTGTTGGTCAAATGGTTGAGCAGGGCTTGTAGGTCAGATTTAATCCTCATGGATGCTTTGTTGAGGATATGAAAAATAAAGGTCGCTTGATAGCAAAAGGAAAGAAGAAGGGCAGAATGTTTACGTTAGATGCAGACATGTTTGAATTGAGTGCAGCAATGTTTGCACATGGGACCTGTGTAGTTGCAGATATTGATATCTGGCATAAACGCATTGGTCATGTTACTGTACAGTGACTTAAATCAATGCAGGCCCAAAATATTGTTGCAGGATTGCCAAAATTCAAGGTTGCAGAAATGCATAACGTATGTGAAGCCTGTCAGTTTGGAAAACAGGCAAGGAAACCATTTCCTAGACATGTTCAAGAGAGTAAGAAGCCATTGGAATTAATCCACTCTGATGTGTGGACTACTAAAGCTGCATCTCTTGGAGGTTGTCATTATTTTGTCACTTTTATTGATGACTATAGCAAAAAAGTGTGGATGTATTTTATGAAAAATAAAAATGAAGTTTTTGGGCATTTCAAAAATCTTAAAGCTATGGTTGAAAAAGAAACAGGCCTGCAAATAAAATGCCTAAGGTCAGATGGAGGGGGAGAGTACCTCTCAAATGAGTTTGCAAGGTTCCTGCAGGAGCATGACATAAAGCAGCAATATTCATGCAGTCATACCCCACAACAAAATGGAATTGTAGAAAGGAAAAACAGGCATATTGGAGAGGTATCTCATGCCATGCTCAATGAAAAAGACCTGCCAGATTTTTATTGGGCTGAGGCAGTTGCTACAACAGTCTACATAATGAATAGGACTCCCACTGCAGCAATACATGGGATGACTCCAGAGGAGAGGTATACTGGTAGGAAACCAGATATTTCTCATTTGAAAATTTTTTGTTGCATTGCCTATCTTCATGTGCCAGATGAGTTGAGATCCAAGTTGGATCCAAAAGCTGAGAAGTGCATCTTTATTGGTTACTCTCTGCAGAGCAGAAATGGTATAGATTCTATAACCCTTCTACTCATAAGTTTACAGTGAGCAGAGATGTTGTTTTTGATGAGATGAGTAGCTGGTATAAACCAGTAAATGTGATTGATGATGTAGATGCACAAAATGGTAATGCTGCACAGAATTCACAGCAGCAGTCACAAAATATTAGTGGACCTCGAGTGTCCTCTAGCAGTGGTTCATATTCTTCGCCATGGACAGGCAGATTGAGATCAGGAGAATCTCCTCAAAACAATGCAGATAGTGGTATGCAGGTTTCAGAAAAGGAAAAGAGAATGTAGATCAGCCCATGTTTGATGTGAATGCATGTCACTCTTATGTGAATGGTGAATCCAGTGGCTCAGAACAGAGCATTGATGATGAGTTGGGTATTCCTTCTATTGTTACACCTGGAGTAAGGAAGACCAGGGATGTTTTGAGAGCACCTGGGAGTGAATCTACTTTGTGCAGGTCTACCAGAGCTAGGTATCCTGTGGATAGGCTGAAATATTATGGATTTATAGCCATTCATTATGCATATATGGTCAAAGTGATACAGGAACCAGAACCCACTTCTTTTGAGCAAGCCATGGGAAAAGAAAAATGGGAGAAAGCCATGGATGAAGAAATGGATGCCTTGGAAGCAAATGCCACATGGGAGTTGGTACCTTTGCCTAAAGGTAAGAATGCAATTGGCTGTATGTGGGTTTATAAGGTGAAGCACAATGCAGATGGTTCTGTGAACAAATACAAGGCAAGATTAGTAGTCAAGGGGTATGCACAGACATATGGCATTGACTATGAAGAAACATTCAGTCGGGTTGCAAGGATGGCAACCGTAAGAGCAGTCATTGCTATGGCTGCATCAAAGGGATGGTCTTTACATCAAATGGATGTAAAGAATGCCTTCTTGCATGGTGATTTGTAAGAAGAGGTCTATATGGAGCAGCCACCAGGTTATGTGCATGCTGTTCATCCTGAGTTTGTTTGCAGGTTGAAGAAAGCCTTGTATGGCTTGAAGCAAGCGCCTAGAGCATGGTTTGACAAGATAGGACAATATCTTGTCACTATTGGCTTTCAGATTTCCAAGGCAGATTTCCCACTTTATGTGAGAAAAACAGAGAAATCTATTATGCTACTTGTCATTTATGTTGATGATTTGATTATGACAGGTGACAGTGATGAAGATATCCTTCATGTGAAAATGCTATTGAAGCTGAAGTTTGAGATGAAGGATTTGGGAGAGCTACGTTATTTCTTGGGCATTGAGGTGATTAGATCACCAAGTGGGATACAACTCTTGCAGAGGCAGTATGGATTGGGCATGCTGTCCAAATATGGGATGACAGGCTGTAAGCCTATTTCAGTTCCTTTGGAGCAGAATGTGAAGCTGAGCGTAGATGCAGGTGAGCTTCTGGAAGACCCTACTATGTACAGACGCATAGTAGGAAGCTTGATTTATATGACTATTATCAGGCTAGATTTGAGCTATGATGTTGGATTGGTAAGTCAGTTTATGCAGGCTCCAAGGAAACTGCATTTGGATGCGGCTAGACGCATACTCATGTATGTGAAGTCCACATTGCAGTATGGACTATTTTATGAGACTGGGGTTCAGATACAATTGCATGGATACACTGATGCTGATTGGGCTAGTAGCATTTCTGATAGATGATCTACCAGTGGATATGTGTTCTCTTTTGGCAGTGCTGCAGTCACTGGGAGCAGCAAGAAATAGCCTACAGTTGCCTTATCCAGCACCATAGAGGCTGAGTACAGGGGCGCAGCAATGGCTGCATGTGAGATAGCTTGGTTGCATAAGCTACTTTATGATATACATCAGTCTACAGATGGGCCAGTTGTCATTTATTGTGACAACATGAGTAGTATACACTTGGCAAATAACCCAGTCTATCATGCTAGAACAAAGCACATTGAGGTGCATTATCACTATGTGCGGGAGAGGGTTTTACTAGGTCTTATTGATCTAGTTTATGTCAGCATAGAGGATCAGGTAGCTGACATATTCACGAAGGCATTGGGTGCAGAGAAGCTGCGTAAGTTCAGAGACCTGCTTGGTGTGCAGGAATTGGGATTGAGCTCGAGGGGGAGTGTTGAGATATCAAGCTCCACTCGTGATATGCCAGGGTGACCGTTGTGCATTTATGTCACTGACTTGTCAGTTGCAGATGCGGTTGGTACACCACCCATGAATAATAGCTACATGACAGCTATCCTTATCTACTCTAGTTTGTGGCTCAATTAGTATGCCACCTTAGTTAGTTGAGTTTGGTTTGAGACCCATATATAGGGTTCTCTTCTATTTCTTTGTATGATAGTTTTTTTGGCTTACACAACTAAGAATAGGAAAACTGTTTTTAGCCTCCACCCTTGTGTGTTTTTCCCCATTGTGCAAGCAAGAAAGCTACAAGTGAGACTCCTTCCTTCTCTCCCACAATCTTGACATGGGCCACCATAGTTGAGATTGCAGCACCTTGCAGGCTGCCATATCCCCGCTGAAGTGCCCTCCAGCAATCCCTCCATGCGCTTCACTCAACAGGTCGTACATTTCATGCTTACATACACATTGCCATAGCAACTTGTCTTGCCCTACCTTATAAAGTTGACTAACTATCAATTATTAAGGTTGGATTCTCAGAATAAGTCTCCTAAGCCTTGCCTTCTCGATAGGTCTCTCGGGTACATTGTGGTCTAACACTTGGACTATATCATCCGCCCAGCATGGTGTTAGATTGGCTTTAAACAAATCTTTCTCACTAGACAGGCCAAAGAGGTGGGCATCTGGCAAATTGTCAATGATGCCTTGTCTAGCGGCTTCTCCTATGGGTATTTGGGACATGCAATCAGCCATGTAATGCTGCTTGCCCTTGCGTACAACCACAGATAAGTCAAATTCCAAAAGAAGAAGGAACTATCTAGCAATGCGTCCGATAGCGCAAGGTTTATTTACAAGATATAGCAAGCCTTGATGCTCTACAAAAATGGTGAAAGGCGTGGCCAGGAGGTAGTGTTGAAACTTCTTTATAGTGAATACCATGGCTGACCCCTCGCTTTCAATGGTGGAGTAATTCATCTCCGTGTCAATGAGCTGACTACTAGCAAAACTCATGGGGTGATCTAAGTTATGTTCACTAGGCTGCCAATAGTAAATTTAGACCCGTCTATATGCACGTGGAACGTGATGCTCCAGTCTGGGGCTCATAAGATTGATGTAGTTGTGAGAGCCTTTTTCAATTCCTCATATGCCTGTTGGCACTCGTTAGTCCACTTGAACACGATTAGCAGCTTATATAATGGTCTTGCAATCAATGGTAATTCAATACAAAGCGCCGATAGTATCCGGTGTGACCTAAGAAACATTGAACTCTCTTATAATCCTTAGATGGTGGCAAGTCAACAATGACCTTGACTTTTGAAAAGTTGGTGGCTATGCCATTCTTGGACACCAGGTGCCCTAGAATGCATCCATGCTTGTTCCAAAACTGGCACTTCAAGGGGTTCAATGACAGGTTGTAAAGTTGGTATCGTTCAAAGACTGCTTGCAGCTTTTCCAAGTGTTCTACCTAGCTAGAGTGCATGCATAGGTTATCTACAAACACCTCTAGCTCTTGTCTAAGCATATCTTTGAAGATGGTACACATTAGATGGCGAAAGGTTGCAAGTGCATTCATTAACCCAAAGGACATTACGATATAAGCAAAGATACCCCTCTCAGTGGGGCAAATGTGGTCTTGTGCCTATCATTGGAATGTACTTGCACCTGGTTGTATCCTAAGAAGCCGTCTAGAAAGCTATAGGCCCCTTTACCTGCTACCCTTTCGAGCATGTGCTCTGTGTATGGTAATGGGCAATTATCCCTTTTTTGTCGTAGTGTTAACTTTCTTATAGTTCACGCACACTCAGATCTTCCCATTCTTCTTCATGACTATCACAATCGGTGATACCCAATCCGTGTGCTAATGGGCAATTATCCCTTTTTTGTCGTAGTGTTAACTTTCTTATAGTTCACGCACACTCAGATCTTCCCATTCTTCTTCATGACTATCACGATCGGTGATACCCAATCCGTGTGCTCTATTTCGTAAATGAATCCAACTCTCATTAGCTTATCGATTTCCTCCTTCATAGCTTGGGCATGTTTTGGATTCATAGGGTATGGTTGTTGTTTTACAGGCACCGCATCAGGGGCCATTGGTATATTGTGCGTCACCACTCTAGGATCTACTCCTTTGAGCTCCAGGCGAATACGTCTGCATACTCTTGCAAGAGCGCAATGAGACTAGCCTCTTCCTCCTCGGTTAGGTCAAGGCTTATCACCTTCCCTTGCCAAGTTGACTTCTTTAACTTTGGCGTGTCCCTCGATTCGGCTCACTTGTCTATCCTTGTCTTTTTGCCCCCAGCAGGATCACTACATTGTAACCTTTCCTAAACTTCATAAAGCATTTCGGTAGGTTTTGCGGTTTCTTCTGATGTTCTACCTCCGAATTCTTCATATGTCCTTTCCTTTCTTCCTTCACTCGTCAGCGCCTCAGGTGGACTGGCAGGTCCCCCTTGGTGCATTTGGTCCTAGGAGGTCAGGTATCTTTGGGGCACTCTCCATATTGACCTCCGATTCAGAATTAAACTCGCAATCCTCGCTAGAGGAAGGAGTTTTCCCTAGTAGTCGTATCTCGGTTGGTGCGTCCGTCCTAAGAAAGGGTGTTGTGGGTGGTTGGGCAATCCTTGCTTGTTCGTAATCTATTACTTCCACGTACTCCAACCAGGAGCAATCACACTCCATCTGCATGACTTCTCTCGATCTTGTAAGCACTCCCTTTTTGAGGCTTGGAGTCTACCCTTATCTATGCTATCACTTTTCCCTTAGTATTGTATTCTACGGTGTCTATCTCTTCTTCGCTTTCTTCACTAATAGAGAGGCAGTCCTCGTACTCATCATCAGAATCAGCTCCTCTTGACTGCTCATCATCCCCTAGACTCTCGTCTCTAGCCTGTCCTTTGTCGGTGACTAAGTCCGTTTCCACTTAAGTTCATCCAGAAGGTCTCTAAAAGTCTTGAGATTAGTAGCGGGGTTGTTGGTCAATTTGCATGTCAGATACTCGAGGATCTCGTAAAGTTCTAGCATGTTGCTAGGAACATGGAAAGAGATAGAGTATTGTTAGGAACATGGAAAGAGATAGCATGTTGCTAGGAACATGGAAAGAGATGGCCAGGAGCTCAAGCAGCCTTGGTTGGCTGCTTGAGCTCCTGGCCATCATGCAGAGTGGCGATGTGGGCTCCTTCTTCGACATGCTCATAGTTTTTGCAACTTGTTTGTACGTCTCCTCTTCATTTGAGAATGGGAGATTGATGGTTGCTAGGACATGCATCCAATCTCACTCATTCTCAGGGAAAGGGATGTACTTGGTTAATGGCACGTTTGATTTCTTTACTGACACATCACCCTTGAGCATGGCAGAGATGGCATCTAGGTCAACATGGGTTGTCTTCCAAGTGTCCATCTCGATCCTTACTGCTTTTGCTCGGTTTTCTAAGAAGATTAGATCATTGTCCCGAGAGTCCATTCCCTTCATGACAATGAAGTTTACGTAGAATTGGACACTTGCGATCTTCACTGGCCAATTCTTTAAGACTCCAAATGGACTTAATTTCGTTCCGTTAGCTAGAGTGACGTTGAACCTAGCGGTTTCGATAGGCGGGTTTCCCCAAGCCTGGAGAACAATATGGCTCAATACACTCACTCTTGCCCTAGTATATATGAATCCCTTCCGTGCTACATCTCCTAGGGCTAGGATAGGCAAGACTGTGTGCATCTCAGTGCCTTCCCAAAAGGCAGTGACATGTAGTGACTTTGGCACTGAGTGCACCATCAAGCTGGGTATCTACATGACTGCATTGCGATCCTGCAAGTCAGTGGCAGCATGCTCCATCGATTCTTCCACCCAATGTTTCAACTCCTACCATAGCGTGGGGTGCTGCATGAGCAGGTCTCCTAAACTTAGAGTCATTAAGGTGGTCACTAACATTGCAAGGAGGTTGTTGGTTGCTTGCCTCTCTCCTAGGTTTGTGCTTCTTGGCCATTGGTCTTGACTGACTGGCTAGCATGTAGCATCTAAACTTGGCCTAGGTGGCACTAGTTGTGGCATGGGTGCGTCTCTCGACCTTGGTCGTGCATGTAAGACTATCGTGCTCATGGTAGAGAGATCCTCGATCTCATCCTCTAAGATAGGCTTATCATCCTTAAGGTGCTCCTGGGATTCCTTTACCCACTCCTTGACTTTGGCTATTGCCTCGAGTTGGCACCTAATGTGAGGATACTCCCCTACCTTGGCACCCTTTCTTTGTCATCTTTGGAGCAGTGGTCTTTGCCTTTGCATCCATGATCTTCTTGCTAGTCACTAGTGTTGTCGCATCCTCAGTCTTAAGTATGACCTTTGCGTTAGTCTTTTTCTTCCGTCTCCTTTGACTCTTCTTTCCTATTGAGGCTGCATCTAAATTGTTGGGCCCTAGCAGTGATATACTTGCCTACTTTGGTCATGACATGCAACAGGGTGGGTGTGTCCTCGTTGTTGAATATCTTGACTCCAAACAACCCCAATGGCACTGATGGCATGATTGCCGAGCTAGAGGACGGCTTCCGTCTAGGGCAATTGGCGAAGAGACGAGTGATGCCGCACTCGATACATTTGAGGTCGACTTTCTCCCTATTCGCTTGTTCCCTCTCTGGACATCGTGATGAGATGTGGCATGGGTGACCGCAAGTCCAAAATGAAATCCGTTGCCCTTACCTCTACCTAATGCCATCACTACTACAGGTCGATAGTCCATCAGGACTGGATTGCCCTCTTTGTTATATGAGACATAAGGGTTCACATAGGCTTCGTCTTTGTTAGGCTCCTCCACATAATGGACTAGAGCATCACTTGGTGGATAGGTTATGTAGGGTCCTAGTGGCATGGGTATGTTTTTGGGGTTGATCTCCATCCTAGGGATGGCTGGTTTCGTATCATTTGGTGCTAGAGTGCTAACTGGACTCCTCTTCCAAAGAAATTTGGCGGCCTATTTCCTAAGTACGATGGATTGTACTACTAGACATAGGTGAATCTCCTAGGCAACCTATAGTGCATGGCATCATGGCCGAGAACCTATCACAATTCGCGCAAGGCTTAAATCTAGGATCTTGGCACTCGATTGGGAGGTGGTTGCCACCACAATGCACACATTGGACATGTGGTCACGTTAGTTTTCTCACAAATTCCTGTAGTCGTGCTAGCTCCATTCTCACCTTGGCTATCTCCTAGCCTTGATCTACACTCTCCCCCTTGTCTTGCGTTCTAGCTCCATTCCTATAGTCGTGCTAGCTCCATTCTCACCTCGGCTATCTCCTAGCCTTGATCTACACTCTTCCCCTTGTCCTGCATTCTAGGGGTTGATCCCTCGCTAGATGTTTTGGTCCTCTCTAAGGTCCTCTAACTGGAGTTGTTGCGGTTCGAACTTCGAGAGCTTCTCTCTCTCAACTGGTCATACACCCTGATTGCTTCGTCAAAGACCCTATCTAACACATCTCGCTGCAAGCTAGAGTTAGTTGCTAAAGCCTTGTAGAACTCCTCATTACGGATTCTATTTATGAACACGGTGGAGACAAATCTTTCATTGGGTTGCTCGTTCGCATGGATTCTCTTGAAGAGGCTGCACACATGAGTGATGTAGTCTCTTATGTCCTCCTTGTCCTTTTGACTCACATTCATCAGTCGGGACTATGAGGTTGTTAGAGTATCCTTCTTTCGAGAATCTCTTAATGAAGAGATCTTTTAGTTGGGCAAAGTTTGCTCACTCCACCACATCTAAGCTGGTGTACCACGTCCTACCTTTATCGCCTAAGCAAAGCTCAAACGCCTAGTAGCATTCTGTGAGACTGTTAGCCTTGCAAACTTGCTCGAACTGCTCTATGAAATTGTACAGGTTGCTACTAGGCTAGTACTTGTCTAGCTACTTAGCTACTGCATGGATTCTTGATTGGCTCCTCACCCCCTGAGTAATTTCTAGGCCTGAGAGTAGCGAGGTTGCTAGTGCTGTTGCACTCTATTCGACATCTGTGTTGTATATGAGCCGCTTGGTCACAAGCTCGCTCATCTTGAGGTCTGCCTCTAGCGCTCTCTCTCTCTCTCTCTCTCTCTCTCTCTCTGTTTGGTCCTGCCTTGGTTTTGTCGGCTAAGGCTAGCATGCATCAAGCTTCATGCACATCTATGTCCTGTTGTAGCTTCCTAGCTCTCTGCTCGTGGATGTAGGCAGCTATACCATGCAACACTTTCCTAACCACTTTTCTCTCTTTCTCTAGGCTTGCCACTACCTCCTCTACTAGCTTACTGTGGATTACCGTCCTAGTTAGCACGTCGTACTCGTTGACCATGTCTTAGACTGCGATTAGGAATTCACCCAAGTCCAGCTCGGGTTTGTGTTTGCTCCTAACATCGTCTCTGCTTCTCACTCCACAAGGTTATCGATTAGTCCGAGTACCTCTAGTAACGTTTTGCCCTCAATCTTGGTGTCCTTTCAGTCCTGTTTCCATTTCTGAAGGTCCTATCGATGGGGCTCCATGGCACTCGACTATGTTATGGGGTCTCCTCCTATTGGTAGGTTCCTTCGAGTTATTATGTCTAACTGTATTTCTTGTTATTGAAAACAATCCTCCACTTATGTACACTCAGTGCTAGGTGCTCTGTTGTGCACAATGCAAAATCAAGCTTTCTGTCCTTTTCCAATGCACTTATGTGGAATAAATCATTGTTGGGTGCACAAGCAAAACAAAAGAATCATACAGATATGGCTACCCCTTGGCTTGTCTACAACCTAGTATGGCTCTAAGCGCGTTGATCACTCCTAAGGATTGTCCCAAGTCTATGATGCTCTCTCTATGCTTTATCAAGGCTAGGTTACTATATAAAGGTTGGTTTTTGGCTCTAAGTCAAGTCGGTCTCTTGGCCACACATGCTCCTAAAGGTTGCGTCGTCTAGACGGTATAGTTGTGGTTTTCTTTTGTTTTTGGCTTTGACGAGCCAAATTGAGCATCTAAGGATGTTTGAGAATGTGTCCCAATCGGTCCTAACCTAGGGAGGTGGTCCTATTCCTAGTTTTTTTGTCTTCTATCCAACTGGTTCAATTCTTAAAATCAGACTGGGTGGTCTAACTCTGGGAGTCAGACGGTCCGACTTGAGCGTCTGAATCAGACTGGGCTAGTCCGACTCAAAGTTTGGTCCAATTTTTCACTAGTCCGATTGGGCTGGAGTTGGTCTGACTGGCAATTGGGTGTCCAACTGTGCAGGTGGTCCGATTGAGGTGGGTGTCCGATTGGATGCGGGGTCTGGGTCCTATCGGACCACGTGATCCTGACTGATGGGTGGTTTGACTGGACCAGTTGGATGGTCCGACTCCGATAGTCAGATGGTTCAACTCTCCAATTCTAGGAATCGAACCAGGACAATGGTCCGACTGCGAGCCCGATGGCGCGTCACAATGCGTTTTGGCCGATTTCTCCACACAATGGTTGCGGCTGCCTACATGACTTTTTGGATCGAGAAAATACACAGCAAGGAAAGTTTTTGACTTTCTAGATCGAGAAAACTAGGTGGTAAAGATTGAAGAGATAAATGTAGCACAACATGAGTCCTGTAGGCAGATAAAAACTCCGAATCAATGGACATGATCTCTTCTTTGACTTGCAACTCTCTCTCTCTCTCTCTCTCTCTCTCTCTCTCTCTCTCAAGCTATCTCTTCACTCTCAGTGTGCAGAAATGAGCTCTTTCCCCCTATCCTTGGGGTTTTAGGGTCTTGCCTTACTTAGTCCTTACCTCCCAGCTCACCCTCCTTAGTCATTAGGCTTGGAATCCCATCTTTTTCTAGCTCTTTTCTTGGTTATGCCTTATTTATAGGAGCAAAACCCTATTATTTTCTCACAATCTTTTGGTTCTATCCTACCTTAATGCAAACAAAAATCACAAGACAATGCTAGGGCTGAATCAACCTACTCATCAACACATTAGAAACCCAAAATACTTACTTGTTTTGAAGATTAGCACTCCTAAATCTCCTATCTACCTCAAGCATCGGTTTAGGGATGAAACCCTACTTCCATGCTTGATTTGAAGCGTGCGGCACTTAAGGCTCGAATTTGTTGGTCCCTGGCAATGGAACCAAAATGAAGGGAGCTCTCTCACTCAACCCCCGAGACCTATGGACTGCTTATTGGTCAAGCGTTTCAAGCCGAGAGGCCATGGATACCTTTCACATAGCCGACATGCTCTCCCTACCTATGGGGTGTAGTGAGCTTACCTTGATGCCCGATAGAGTACCCTCCTCTCCTGTGCACATCGATAGCTCCATGATCCTCGATGCAAGCTTGAACAACCTCAATCTCTCTCCATCAAGCTCCATCCTCCATAGCTGCGTGAGATAAGAGAAGAGAAGAGGAGAGAAGAAGATGAAGAGAGGAGATGGGGAGCTTCTTCTCCTCGATCCCTTACTCTCTCACACACACTCACTCCCTCACTCAAGCACACACAAGAAGTCAAGAAGAAGAGAAGAAGAAGAAGAAGCTTTTTGCCATACACCAAGAATGAGAGTTTCCATTTACTTTTTTGGCTTATATACATGCCCTCTTTCCCTTGGGCGGTCATCCCCTTTTTACATGGCCTCCATTGTCCTCCTATCTTCCTAGCTTCCTTCCTATCGCCCACCTTCCTTTACAATTTTCAAAAGAGGGAGCCTGGTGCTCTTTTACAGTAGTTTTAGGGGCGTCTTGTATTTAGAAATGCACTTTTTCCTTTGACTTTATTTTTGAGGCCGCCCTTGCGCTTCTAGTCGTTCACCTTCTTGCCTCTTTCGTTGTGTTTGATTTCCTCCTGGGCCACCTCTTTTAGGTCCCCCGACTTGCGCTTTTCCACTTTTTTCCTCTTTCTTCTTGTGCTGAGGTTAACATTAAGGTCCCCCATTTAAATTCAACTACCCTTTTCTAGGGTAGAACAAGTTTGATGCAACAATCAAAGTAGCATGGAGCATGATCTCTAGCAAAGCATGACCCCTTCTGCATGTGGTAGTAATGTGTGAGGGCAGTCATCACACTAAAGTAGCCAATGCCTTATGAAAAAGTGTTGCCTATGCTAGAAGGGAAGGGAGAAGCCCCTGAGAGGAAGCACAAGAAAGCAGAAGTAAGAGAGATCACAAAAATACTCAAATGCCTTAAAGATATATTCACCCCCATTGTCAAACCTTAGGCATTTCAGCCTATACCCAGACTGATTCTCCATGAGAGCAAGCGAATGCTAAAAGGGTGATAAGACATATGATTTTTGCTTAATAGGATATGCCCAAACCATATGTGAATGTAATCAATGAACATAATAATGTACTTTACACCCCCCAATCACTTACAAGGCATGGGACCACATAGATTAGAATGAACAAGAGCCAAAGGTTCACCCATGCATGTAATGCCAGATTTCTTATGAGAATTGCATGTCTACCTACAATAAAGACAATGTTCTCAAGTATCAAAACATTTGTAATCAAGAGACAAAAGATATTGCAAACGAGTAAGCATTTTCATTCCCTTTAAGGACATGTGCCCAAGGTGACGATGTCATAAAGATACATGTGGTATGTCAATCACAACCAAAATATGGTTAAGTGATCTAGTACAAATAAATGATAGAGACTATCATCCGCTTTGACACCTCGTGCGAAAACAAGATTTCCACTAGTAATCTTCTATACAAAATCACCAAAAGATACATAATAGCCTACATCATCAAACTGTCCAGTAGATAGAAAGCTTTTGGTCAAAGCCAATACATGATGTACATTATGAAGAATAAAAGAGCTACTTGAAGGAAACTGTAGCCATACATCTCTAATGCCAATAATATCCAATGGCAAGTCATTTCTCAAATTAACATACCTGTCATCATCAGTGATAGGACTAAAACCAATCCCTATGTGGGATAATATGAAAAGAAACCCCCAAATCAAGCAACCAATACTAAAAAATATATGCATGTGAAGCATCTGTCAACAAGGAAGCATCAAGAGAGGAAGCTTCCAAGATGTATTCATCATTTGACTTAGGTTGTGCTACATTTATCTCTTCAATCTTTACATTAGGCTTATTAGGGACAATGCTATGATCCTCAGACTATTCCTACACTTTACCCTTGCCTTTCTCTTTATGTTCATCATTGCGCATCTTATGCCGCTGTGGCTAAATATGATCCATTTTTCCATAGTAATGATATGTAAGAGAGGACTTATGACCACATAACTTACTATGAGATTGCCCATGAGACTAAGAACTCTATGACTCTTTACGATGATAGTCATTACCACTCTTACTACTATATCTGCTCCTAATAGTCAATACATGAGAAATATAAGCTGCATCCACATTCTTTCTATTTATCTCCTCTATAAGTAAAGTATCCTCAATATCCTAGAGTTTGAAGCCATCCTTAGGCATATTAGCAAAAGACTTGGGAAGTGTCACGAGCAAGAATAAGGGAGACAAATTATCCTTGAACTCAATGCCTAAGGAAGTCAATTGACCAAAAATTGAATGAGATTCATTCAAATGCACGAATACACCAGCCTCTTTCTTCATGTGAAGTTCCATGAGTTGTTTCAACCAATATATTTGTGATGCGAGACTTTGATTGTCATAAAGATTGCATATCTTTTTTCCATGACTACCAAGCATTATCCTTAGGAGCCAACATTGAAATAAACCTATTTAGACAATGGTAGTTTAAGGGCGGATCTACATAGCTCATCAAACTCATCCCAATCATCCTGATCCATGCATTCTGGCTTTACACTCTTGGGTTTCAACCAACTAACTTGCTTCTTTTGGACTAATACATGCCACACATGTGTCTTGCAATAGGTAAAATTAGTGCCATCAAGCTTTTCAATATTAAAAATAACACTATCATTCAAAGATCTAGCCATAATGACAATATACCAGTGCAAAATCCAAGAGAATGGACAGTTGTAAATGATTGCAAATCAATCCCAAACTCAACCAAACCAAGGGCAAAACATGAGGGAAGACCAAAGTAGAGAGCTATCCACCAATTGTAAGTAATAGACTGCCAAAGTACAATGTCTACTATCCAAAATAATGCTAAAAACTATAATTACAATATTTTTGTAGTAAATGTAGTAGTATGCCAAGACTATTGTGGGCAAATAATCATAAAATGCCAAGCTCCCACTACTAGGAATGTCTAGGTAACAACTGAGATAAATAAGAGTAAGTAGCAATGAATAGGCATACAACTAGTACTAAAATCTGTCGTAAACTTAAGGGAGTCAGGAACCAATACATCCCATAGGCATAGACATCATGTATGTAAGATATCTCAATATCAAGTGCAAAGATCCATCACATATACAACTAACTGAATAGAGAGTAATGAAGCTCAATACATGACCAAGAAGCATGTATACATCACTACATCTTGTTGACAGAGGTAAATGTTGGTGTCCAAAGCATGTAAATCAAATCAGCCCGCTAATAGGTGTAACTATATCCAAGAGCATCCAAGAGAGCATGCACATAAAGCAAGAGTCCCATTGTCTTAGTAAACCAAGATCAATTGCATAGAAAATCCAAAGCTCTAGTGCAATGTATTCAAGTAAATGCAAATGTCTCAAAGGTGCATCCACTGAAGGGTATCTGAAGTGTAAAAGATTAATGCAAGGATTGCTACATTAGGTACATCATATTCGAGAGCCCAATGATATCGACCGATACATTTGAGAGCATAAAACCCAATGAATCTTCAAATCCATAATGTCAACCAATGAAGTAATGGAAGCAAGTAGCCAAGGCTCCAAGACATCAAATATAACTCAAATTCAAGTCCCAAATCATTCCATAATCATATCAAGGTCCAAATATCAATGCTATACATCAATACATTCAAGTGTCATACCCAAATACCATCAATCCTCAATAGGCATAACCTTCCCATTTAAAAACCTTGCAGAGCCTAAAGAGTGTACAATACTAAATACCCTATCAAAATGGAGCTCATGCAAGTTTAAATGCATGTGAAAGGCACTTCAAAACATCTACAAGTGATCTAGCATCAATACATAGGCATACGAGCATCAATAGAAGCATAAAGAAGCTTCAGACCCTGAAATAGAGATGTCCCAGACCTATATATAGCAAGTCTCATATATATTACAACAATGATAGAGGTTAAGGTTCTCAAAAATGATGCTCAAGAGCAAGTATCTATATCGGGGAGTTTCTAAATGATTATCCAAGTGCTAGAGAGTGTTTAAGAGCCACAGTAGAGATGTAAATTGCTAGAAAAACATGGTAGCACAGTAGGCATAATTCATTTTTCCTCCTACTACTACCCATTGTTGGTGCTAATTGATCTCAAGGTTCCTTTCGCAATGCTTGAAGGATCTTAGGAAACCTATGTGACAAGTTGGAGCAAGTGGAAGCAAATTGAGAGATGCTAGAAGTCAATGCATACCTTGGGGCGAAGAAGCCATGACTACCATGAAACCTTCAAGCTAAAGCTTTAGTCACGAGCTCAAGTAATCATGAAGAAGCTCCTCAAATGGTTGGCTCTAATACTAGTTGAAGGGAGAAGCTCAAGTGGAAGCATGAGCAAGCCGAAGTAAGAGGGATGTGAGCTATGGAGGATGGAGCAAGAGAGTAATAGAGAGAGACTCAAGATGCATGGGCTCCAATAATCACAATGTGTAATTGGCCTTCTCTTATTCAATAGTCAATGAAAGAATTAAGAATAAAGTGATAGTGTGGGCACTCACCACTTATAGTGTATAGTTGTGCGATCACAGTGTGTGAAGTAAATCCACTGCAGCATAGGCACAAGCATCTTTACCCCCAACTAGAAGGCACCATCTAATAGTAAAGAACTCAACTAAAACTTTGGTTGAGAGGATAAAATTTATTATAATGAGAATTGCTTCTAGGTAGGCTTCATTCAAGGCTGCAAGATCTAGGATGTCATTATGAACCTTCCTATAATAGTCGATTATATCCTTAATCAAGGACAAAGATAGATGAAATTCAACATGGATTTTGGAAAAGCATATGGAAATATACTTTGGCCATTATCATTAAGGTATTGGAGACTCTTGAATTGGGGTCTACCTTTTGGAACACGATGGTTGTGTTTTTTATCAATGCCATTGCTTCCATCTCCATCACATAATTTTCAAGTACTTGGATTGTTCTTTAGACATTTATCTTTTTATGAAGGACAAATTTAAGTGGTTTTGTGAGAGGTTGCAAAACAAGTTTGCTAAATCACCTCAAGTAGAAATGAGGGGACTTGGAGTTAGAATCAATTATCAACAAATCTTAGAGGCTTTCCCTTTATTGGCTTCAAAATGTCAGGCAATAACCTTCAGCCATCATTCTATAACACCTAATTGAAATAACTAGTTGTGACCTATATGCTATTGGGGGTAAAGGCACCTGAACCTAGCCTCTCGTGTATTAGTTACATAGGCAATACCCATACGGTGTATTAGTTATCTACACACTTGTATACTGCAAGTGGCAGGCATCCATCACTGTCACTTCATTCTTTATTCTTTTAGTGACATTTGAATAAAGAGAAGACTGGTCACACATTGTGACTCTTGCAGTCTCAACATCTTGTGTGTGTGTCTCTCTCTTGCTCTTGCTCCTTTCACCATAGCTCTTACTTTTGCTCCATGCTTTCACTTTAGGGATCACTTCCTTCAATTGGTATCAGATCATTCTTCTTCATGATTTGTTGGCATTGCTTTAGCTTCCATTCAAAGCTACCTATAGCAGGGTTTCAACATTGGTAGCCATTGCCTCACATTCAAGGTTCGTATCAGTCATCCATTGCTTTGGCACTCATTAAGGCTTGCTGGAGCTTGGTCAGGGGATTAGTAGGCCTAGGTTGAGCTCATCTCAGAGTTCATTTTTAACTTAGCACGTCATTTATAGGAGCAGCCATCACCTATCCTTTCTTGATTGAGCTTACTTGAAGGCTTCGTTGGCATATTCTTGGTACCTCCTACCCTCCCCATGCTCTTCTTCAGTAGTTGTGGTGTCTCACATGCTTAGAATTAGCCCATGTAGGCTGCGCCATCTATTCAAGCAGCACACAAGTCATGCTTAGTTTTGCCTTCTTCATTGGTAGCTTGGCTCTACATTGGAGACCTCACCAACACTCAATCATTGATACTTGGCATTTCCTTAGCACTTGGCATTAAAGTTGAGCTCACACTTTAGCTTCATTGACTATGAATAATAGTCCACAGGCTGTGAGAAACAAGGTAGCCCCCTATCTTCATGCTTGATGCTCATTGGTGGTGGTCATATAATGTCTATTCATGCCTATATGATGCTATCATGTTTGGGGATGATATGGCATTGATGTGAGATGCCATTGTACTAATTTGAGCACTCATTTTCTTATTTTTACAAAGGTTTTTTATTGCTTTAATAAGCATGCTTTAATAAGCAGGGTGGGATGAATACTATTTTATCAACAATCTTGTATGCCTATTGTCATTGGATGCTTCTCGATCACTTTGGATGCTACATTGGGGTATACCATCGATCTTACATGCTTGGTTATGCTCTTTACATGCTATTGAGATGAGATTGGAGCTTAACTTTTGACATTGGCTATCATTCACTATTACGTATGGTCATTTGATGCTATAGTAAGAGCTTTGCAAGTTATTTGGGTTGGATGCTCTTGGATATATGGTACTTGAATCTTGGACATATGGATGCCTTCCACCTGATGTTTTGAGCTTTGTTTGCTTGCCTGGCATTCGACTTTTGTTCCAGTGGGTGTTACATTGAGCATTTGGCTATGTACTTGAGGTTGGTAGTCTTATAGTGAGACCATGGGACTTGGTGACATGTACATGCTCTCGTCATGCTTTATGTACATAGTTGATGCTTAGTGGACCGACTTGACATTGCTTTTGGGCCGGCACCCATCTTTGTCATAGTGTTTTTAGTGATGTATACATCTTGGTTGGCTATGTATTGAGCTTCCGTTACATTACTCAGTCAATTATACCTTTGGTTGGTCTCTTTTGTTACCCGTGAGACCTACTCTATGCATGATGGTTATGCCTATGGGATGTATCTTAGTCTGACACATTGATCCTTTGATAGTTCTCGATGCCAATCGCATATTCATTCCCTGCTAGTTGTAGGTATTCCCTAGCAATTGCAATTTGTCTTATATTAGTGATTACCCCTCTTTGGCGTTAATTTCTTACTATTGTACTTCATTATCAACATGTTATAATTGTAGTTTATTGCACTGTTTTGCGAACAATCACCTCTATTTGATAGTATTTTGCATTGAGTTTGTGGACAACTCATTTGCTTGGTCTCATTATGGATGGTGGTTCTAATGACAGTGCTATCTTTAATATTGACAAGTTGGATGGCACTAACTATAGCTATTCGAAGGCCCAAATCTTGCAAGTTTTAGTGCAAAAATAACAAGTTGAGCCATTGAAACATGAGGATGTCAAGCCCTAATGTATTGATGCAGAGGATTGGGCTAAATTGGATGAGCTATGTAAGTCCACAATCATATTGTCCCTCTCTAAGTAGGTTTTCTATAATGTTGTCTTTGATAGACAGTCCTCTGCATAGGACTTATGAGATAAGATTTGCAATATCTATGACAAGCAGAGCCCCGCTTCTTAGATGTATTAGCTGAAGCAATTCATGGACCTTCACTCGAAGGGCTCGAAGGAGAGAACTTCCATAATCTTCCCCCTTTATTCCTCTTGGTTATACTACCGAAATCATAGCATACATTTCATACTGCTATGTGTGTAAACATGCCTATTGATGGGCCAAAGTTATGGGACGTAGAGGGTGCACTCTTGAATGAAGAGGTTAACACAAAGAATGTCGATGCTTCCCGCACCTCTCATGCTTTGACAGTTATAGGCAATATTGGTAAGAGCGGTAATGACCACCATGGGAGAAACTCTCAACTGTCTCATTCTCAATCACGTGGACGGTCTCGCAGTAAGTCTCATGGTGGCCGTAAGTCCTCGTTGACTTGTCATTTACTATGGGAAAGCATGACATATTCGGCCACAATACCATAAAATGTGTGAGGATAAGTGCAAGAAAAAAGAGCAAGGGTAAAGTACATGATAAAAATGACAATCGCAGCATTGTCCCTAGCAAGTTCAACATTAAGATTGAAGATATTAATGTCGTGCAAATTGATTCTGATGAGACGATTTCATATTTGTAACTTCTTCTGTTGATACTTCACAACAGCTGATGATGCTTTGTCACGATATACTCAGTGTGACTGATAGATTCAGGGTCCCTCATAGAGAGTGGTTTTACTCTTATTGTAGTATGATTGGATCTGTTTGTTTGGGTAATGACCTAGCATTAGAAATCATTGGTATTGGTGATATCCAACTGTAGTTTGATTTAGGTAGCATGTTCACTCTTCATGATGTACATCATGTATCGGCTCTCACGAAGAGCCTTATATCTGCTGACACTTTGGATGATACATGTTATGTAGTTTCTTTGGTGATTCCTCAAGGAAGATTACTCATGGGAATCTAGTCATTACACATGGTGCTAAGCTAATATTCTCTACCCCTTGCTTGTAACTTGGTTAATTGACCATGTTTGGGTAATGGATGCAGTTCCACATATATCTCTTTGGCATCGTCACCTTGGGCACATGTCCTTGAAAGGAATGAAAATGCTTACTTGCTTGCAGCATCTTTTATCCCTCGACTATAAGTGTTTTGAGTCTTGTGATCATTTTTTATATGGTAGGCAAACACGTAATATGCATACAAAGTTTGGTATTATACGCATGGGTGAGCCTTTGGCTCTTGTTCATTTGGATATATGTCGTTTCCACCATCATCAAGCTAAGCATACAAATTGACATCAAAAGGACATTCAATGCATACAAATGTGGAACATTTCCTCTACCAAAAGAGGAACATCTCACCACACATGATGGGGACATTTGCATTGCATGTATAAAGTTGACCTCAAAGATTTTGACAACCTCAACAACAAAGAGCAACCAAAATCATGGGAAATGTCAAGCAAACATAAAACATGATGCACCCAAATATATTTGATTATAAGGTCACCTCGCATCATGGCAAAAAACCCTATACTCAAAAGTTTGGCCTAGCCAACAACACTTTGCCTTGTCCTTGGTGACTTCAAAAGAATAACAATGAATAGGTAGGCATAACACCAAATCCCAACAAAGTTTCTATGCATTGGTGACCCAAACTTAAAATGGCATTCACTAAGGGCAGCTCAAGCTCGGTGTGGAGGTTCAAGAGTGTGGATTGAAGGTGTGGAGTGAAGGAGGTGGCACAAGGATCATGAGACCATTTGCAACTTTGAATCGAGACTGCAATGAGAGGAAGGACTAAGTTCTATCTATCAAGATTGTGGGAGAGAAGGAAGGAGTCTCACTTGTAGCTTTCTCACTTGCACAATGGGGGAATACACACAAAGGTGGAGGCTGAAAAAAGTTTTCCTCTTCTTAGTTGTGTAAGCCAAAAAGAACACACTAGTACAGAGAAATAGAAGAACCCTATATATGGGTCTCACACCAGACTCAACTAACTAAGGTGGCATACTAACTGAGCCACGAACTAGAGTAGATAAGGATAGCTATCATCTAGCTATTATTCATGGGCGGTGTACCTACCGCATCTGTAGCTAACAAGTCGGTGACATAAATGCACAACGATCACCCTGGCATATCACAAGTGGAGCTCGATATCTCAACACTCCCCTTCGAGCTCAATCCCAATTCCTGCACGCCAAGCAAGTCTCTAAACTTGCGCAGCTTCTCTGCACCCAATGCCTTCGTAAATATGTTAGCTACCTGATCCTCTGTGCTAACATAAACTAGATCAATAAGACCTAGTAAAACCCTCTCCCGCACATAGTGATAATGCACCTCAATGTGCTTTGTTCTAGCATGATAGACTGGGTTATTTGCCAAGTGTATACTACTCATGTTGTCACAATAAATGACAATTGGCCCATCTGTAGGCTGATGCATATCATAAAGTAGCTTATGCAACCAAGCTACCTCACATGCAGCCATTGTTGCACCCCTGTACTCAGCCTCTGTGCTCGACAAGGCAATTGTAGGCTGTTTCTTGTTGCTCTAAGTGACTGCAACACTCCCAAAAGAGAACACATATCCACTGGTAGATCGTCTATCAGAAATACTACCAGCCCAATCAGCATCAGTGTATCCATGCAACTGTATTTGAACCCCAGTCTCATAAAATAGTCCATACTGCAATGTGGACTTCACATACCTGAGTATGCATCTAGCCACATCCAAATGCGGTTTCCTTGGAGCCTGCATAAATCGACTTACCAATCCAATAGCATAGCTCAAATCTAGCCTGGTAATAGTCATATAAATCAAACTTCCTACTATGCGTTTGTACATAGTAGGGTCTTCCAGAAGCTCACCTGCATCTGCGCTCAGCTTCACATTCTACTCCAAAGGAACTGAAATAGGCTTACAGCCTGTCATCCCATATTTGAATAGCATGTCTAATCCATACTGCCTCTGCAAGAGCCGTATCCCATTTGGTGATCTAATCACCTCAATGCCCAAGAAATAACGCAGCTCTCCCAAATCCTTCATCTCAAACTTCTGCTTCAATAGCATTTTCACATGAAGGATATCTTCATCACTATCACCTGTGATAATCAAATCATCAACATAAATGATAAGTAGCATAATACATTTCTCTGTTTTTCTCACATAAAGTGAGAAATCTGCCTTGGAAATCTGAAAGCCAATAGTGACAGTGTATCTTATCAGACCATGCTCTAGGTGCTTGCTTCAAGCCATACAAGGCTTTCTTCAACCTGCAAACAAACTCAAGATGAATAACATGCACATAACCTGGTGGCTGCTCCATATAGACCTCTTCTTGCAAATCACCATGCACGAAGGTATTCTTTACATCCATTTGATGTAAATACCATCCCTTTGATGCAGCCATAGCAATGACTGCTCTTAGGTTGCCATCCTTGTAACCGGACTGAATGTTTCTTCATAATCAATGCCATATGTTTGTGCATACCCCTTGACTACTAATCTTGCCTTGTATCTGTTCACAGAACCATCTGCATTGTGCTTCACCTTATAAACCCACTTACAACCAATTGCATTCTTATCTTTAGGCAAAAGTACCAATTCCCATGTAGCATTTGCTTCCAAAGCATCCATTTCTTCATCCATGGCTTTCTCCCATTTTTCTTTTCCCATAGCTTGCTCAAAAGAAGTGGGTTTTGGTTCCTGTATCACTTTGACTATATAGGCATAGTGAATGGCTGTAAATCCATCATATTTCAGCCTATCCACAGGATACCTAGCTCTAGTAGACCTGTGCAAAGTAGGCTCACTTCCAAGTGCTCTCAAAACATCCCTGGTCTTCCTTACTCCAGGTGTAACAACAGAAGGAATACCCAACTCATCATCAATGCTCTGTTCTGAGCCACTGGATTCACCATCCACATAAGAGTGACCTGCATTCACATCAAACATGGGCTGATCTACCTTCTCTTTTCCTTTTCGTGATACCTGCATACCACTATCTTCATTGCTTTGAGAAGATTCTCATGATCTCAATTTGCTTGTCCATGGCGAAGAATGTGAACCACTACTAGAGGACACTCCAGGTCCACTAATATCTTGTGACTGCTGCTGTGAATTCTGTGCAGCATTACCATTTTGTGCATCTACATTATCAATCATATTTACTGGTTTATACCAGCTACTCATCTCATCAAAAACAACATCTCTGCTTACTGTAAACTTATGAGTACAAGGGTTATAGCATCTATACCCTTTCTGCTCTGCAGAGAGTAACCAATAAAGATGCACTTCTCAGCTTTTGGATCCAACTTGGATCTCAACTCATCTGGCACATGAACATAGGCAATGCAACAAAAAATTTTCAAATGAGAAATATCTGATTTTCTACCAGTATACCTCTCCTCTGGAGTCATGCCATGTATTGTTGTAGTGGGAGTCCTGTTCATTATGTAGACTGTTGTAGCAATTGCCTCAGCCCAGTAAAAATCTGGCAGGTCTTTTTCATTGAGCATGGCACGAGATACCTCTCCAATATGCCTATTTTTTCTTTCTGCAATTCCATTTTGCTGTGGGGTATGACTACATGAATATTGCTGCTTTATGCCATGCTCCTGCAAGAACCTTACAAACTCATTTGAGAGGTACTCTCCCCCTCCATCTAACCTTAGGCATTTTATTTGCAGGCCTGTTTCTTTTTCAACCATAGCTTTAAGAGTTTTGAAATGCCCAAAACTTTACTTTTCTTTTTTATAAAATACACCCAAACTTTTCTACTATAGTCATCAATAAAAGTGACAAAATAATGACAGCCTCCAATAGATGCAGCTTTAGTAGTCCACACATCAGAGTGGATTAATTCCAATGGCTTCTTACTCTCTTGAACATGTCTAGGAAATGGTTTCCTTGCCTGTTTTCCAAATTGACAGGCTTCACATACCTTATGCATTTCTGCAACCTTGAATTTAGGCAATCCTGCAACAATATTTTGGGCTTGCATTGATTTAAGTCGCTGTACATAAACATGACCAATGTGTTTATGCCAGATATCAATATCTGCAACTACACCGATCCCATGTGCAAACATTGCTGCACTCAATTCAGGCATATCTGCATCCAACGTAAACATTTTGCCCTTCTTCTTTCCTTTTGCTATCAAGCGACCTTTATTTTTCATATCCTCAACAAAGTATCCATGAGGATTAAATCTGACCTGCAAGCCCTACTCAACCATTTGACCAACAGAAACCAGGTTCTTGGTGATATTTGGGACATGAAATACATCCGATAGGTATTTCTTTTTCCCATCCTGCATAGACAAAGGAATTTTTCCAATCTGCACAATAGGATGTGCAGCATCATCACCAGTCTCCACAAATCCTGGTTTTTCCATTTTCCTTGCATCCTGCATCCATTCTGCATGACCTTTCATGTGGTTTGATGCACCTGAGTCAACATACCACACATCGTTGCTTTCTTCTGCACTTGTCACAGAATTGGTCATGTGCTGCACCATAAACAAATGCTCATTTCTGTCATCACCTTGTCTACTAGAAGATGCATAATTCCCTTGTTGCAATTTACCATTCATAATGTCATTCTGCTTTTTATAGCAGTCTTTAGTCATATGACCCATTTTACCACAGTAGTAGCATTCAACATTGTTGTTTGCATTTTGCCCTCTTTGCCATCCACCATGACCTCTTTGGCTCCCCTGCCTCTAGAGTTACCACGTCCTCCTCCATAGGACTTGTTTTCTTGAGTTTGCTGCATATTCTGATTTCTACCACGGCCTCCAGATCGACCTCCTCTACCTCTGTCTCTACCTCGTCCAGCATTTGAGTAGAAGACATCTTCTTTTGAAGTTCCTTCTGAAGAAGATGCACCACCATTTCTCTGCTCCTCAGAAATTAGAAGAGCAATCAACTCCTCAAAATCAGGAAATCTTTCACGGACGGAAATGGATGTTCGAAACTGTGCATAATCCTTTCCTAGAACATTCAAGGTCACAGAAACTAAATCATCATCTTCCACTGGTGACCCAATGGAAGCAAGTGCATCTACAATCTTCTTCACCTTCATGTGGTAGTCATTGATGCTCATACTTTCTCTTTGCACATTATGCAACTCTTGCTTGAGCTGCATTTTCCTGGCTTGTGTATTTGTGCTATATATTTTTGACCAAGTATCCCATGCCTCCTTTGGCGTACTTGTATCCTGAATATGCACAATCATAGAGTCTGAAATACTGATAGACAGCCAATACACAACTTTTCTGGCTCTCTCATGCCATCCTTTAAATGCATGCATTTGCTGTTGATTGGGAACATCAAGAAGAATTGGTTCTTCTTCATTTCCTGCAACGAATTCCCAATATCCATTTCCCATAAGGAAATTCGTCATTCTAAACTTCCATGCTTGGAAGTTATTCTTGTCAAGCTTTTCAGTGACAATCTGTGAAAGACAATCAGACACCATTACAAAACATTGCAAAAAATTCTGTCACTGCAAAAAACACAGCTTCAGCCTCACAAGGGCAAATTTGCAAACTGACGAAAGTGGTATTTGACCACACAGTCACTTTTTAGTGACGATTTTGCATCAACAGGCAACAAGAATGATTATGTAACTCCCAATGTCTCTACGCACAGGCATACGATGCAGTTTCTACCGTAACTTTTCACCGACCTGTAGAACAGTGGTCGCATAGCAAAAAATAGGGTCTTTTCTTGAGTGTGTGCGGAAAACATCCGCCTCCAAAACAGGCCCCGAAATTGCCTCAATCTGAGACAATGCACTCTTGCACTTTCCGGCTGTGCTACCTGCAGAGACTTGCTCCCAAACTCGAAAAATGAAAGCAACACTGGTCCTCTTACCAGAACACCGCGAACTTGGTTTGCTTTCTTGAGCTCCTTACCACGAACCAGGCTCTGATACCATGTCAAGATTGTGGGAGAGAAGGAAGGAGTCTCACTTGTAGCTTCCTCACTTGCACAATGGGGGAATACACACAAAGATGGAGGCTGAAAATAGTTTTCCTCTTCTTAGTTGTGTAAGCCAAAAAGAACACACTAGTACAAAGAAATAGAAGAACCCTATATATGGGTCTTAAACCAAACTCAACTAACTAAGGTGGCATACTAACTGAGCCATGAACTAGAGTAGATAAGGATAGCTGTCATCTAGCTATTATTCATGGGCGGTGTACCAACCACATCTGCAGCTAACAAGTCGGTGACATAAATGCACAACGGTCACCCTGGCATATCACGAGTGGAGCTCGATATCTCAACACTATCTACTATAATCTCACAAATTCTAGGTGCTTTTCTTGCATGGTCAAGGTGAACTCAATAATTTGGGGAAAGGAAACAAGCAACTATATGAGAGTTAGTCTACCACCACAAATGGTTGAGCTTTTAAAAGCTAGGTTACATTTATACACCCATGCTATTTAAAGTCTATACTATATCTTTATGTTTGTCATTGGCTTGAACCTCCTAAGGGATTCCCCAACTTGACACATATCCAAACCTTTTGAAAATTGAATTAAACTTTTTCAAACTCTCTCTTTGACAAGCTCAAGC